>NC_069503.1:203295462-203567962 GCF_027579735.1 Bombina bombina | reverse complement strand
CTAACAGTACTGTGCAGTGTATATTGTCCTTTATTGTAAGTACAAAGTGGTCCATAGAGACATTGCAGCTTTTTTAGATTTTTTTCTGCTTCAAAACACTGAACAATTGTTGCTATGTAATAAAAGTACCTTTTTATAAAGTTCTTCTCATTTGGTGAAAGATACTAATACAGGCTGCTATAAAGCTCCCTGTACAGGACATAGTGGTTTGTAGTATCTACAAAGATACCTGTATATAAAATGTATGTAATACATAGAGTATGAGGTATTTGTGGGGTGAAGAATACTCCCAAACATTTCTTCTTTTGAGCTTTCTGTGTTGTAATGTAGTGAAAATACCACTGTAATGACATATCTTCTCTATGTCCCGGCTGTAATGACATACCTTCTCTATGTCCCGGCTGTAATGACATACCTTCTCTATGTCCCGGCTGTAATGGCATACCTCATCTTTGTCCCGGCTGTAATGACATACCTCCTCTATGTCCCGGCTGTAATGACATACCTCCTCTATGTCCCGGCTGTAATGACATACCTCATCTGTGTCTCTTCTCTAATGACACACCTACTTTATGTCCCAGGTGTAATGACACACCTCCTGTATGTTCAGGTTGTAATGACACACCTACTCTATGTCCCGGCTGTAATGACACACCTACTTTGTGTGCTGGCTGTTATTACACATCTCCTCTATGCCCAGCTTGTAATGACTCACCTCCTCTTTGTCCAGGCTTGCTTACACCTGACAATTGTTGGCAGATTGTGCAGCCCACACAGCACCAAATGGCTTTGTGGGGGTTCAAAGGGAAGTTCTAGACTTGCTTACTAAAAGCATGTGTAGCGCTTTTAAGTTACTTTGACTTTATACAGCTTTATACCTTGTCATCCTTTGATTTTATAGTACAATGTCTATTAGAACAATAGTATTGATCAAACAGTGTAAAGGAGCACAATTATTCCTAGAAACTATCAAGGAAAAATCAAGGCTTGCCTCTACCCTGAAGCCCTAAGTGTTCTCTGGTATATCCTCAGGGGATTTCTGGCTGTCTAGTGTTACTAAGTGAGTCTGAGAGTGTGTGAACCTTTATGTACAGGGCACAGTTTAAAGAAGAAGCAAGGAAGGAATCTAAATTCATTGAGTTGTATCTCAAACAACATATGTTTCTTTCATAAGGTGGTGAGAGTCCACATGTCCATTTCTTCTGAGATTCACTTCATAGCCATTAGGAGGAAGCAAAGGTTTCCCCAAAATTTAAAGAGTATCCCATTCCTCCCATCTCAATGATTATCTAGCTTTAATCTTTGCTCCCAGGAGGTGGGTGAAGACTAGGGGTGTTCCCGATTCTTCGTAGAAAGGGGTAGTGACATAATTACTTCTGATGAAGGAGTTAGACACAAGCCTACCACAGGCGTCGTAGTGACCTGTCCCCTAGAATCCTCCTGTTGGGTCTTCAAAATACTCCTTACAACATTCCTCTGCTGTGAAGTACTCGGCACTAGATTTCTACTGGGGAGATTCAGGCTACAGAGGTAAGACCACTAGATGGGGTGCAACACAGGTAAGTAACACTTTCACTATTTGCACTCTATTCAGCCCACAAGCTTTTAGCAGATACTCTGCTACTCTGCTACTAGATGTCTGATGCTACATTTCAGTGTAAATGTGTAATGTTCAAGATAGCTGTGGTTATTCCTACTGCTCAATTGTGTGATTTGTGTATGGATAACCTGTTGCATGCTAACACTACTAATCCTGATGCTGCTTCTAAAGGACTCTGTACTCTTTCTATTTGCTCTATACAATGGAGTTTGTTAGAGGTTTTAAAAATGTTGTATGTTCCACTGTCTCTGAAATGTTGGTGGCTATGCCTCCTTCAAGTAAGCGCAAAAGATCTACCTTTTCATTCTGTTTCTCTAAAGTCCAATCTGCCTAATTCTGAAAGTATTCCACAGATTAATCTTCGGAGAATGAATATACAGTATATCTGATGTGAAAGATTCTATCTCTGAACAGAATTCAGATTCATCATCTTTCTTGTTTAAATTGGAACATCTCCGTACATTACTTAAAGAAGTTTTATGTATGTTATGTATTTAAGAGGTTAAATCATCAGAGGGAAAAACCTGTTAAGCAAATAGATCTAATTTTCAAGCCTTTTCCTATGGTTTTTGTGGTTCCTGATGCCATTATTGAGATAATTGCCAAGGAGTAGACTAAGCTTGGTATTTTGGATAACCCAGCTTCTAGATTTAAGAGGATGTTTCCCTTGCCATCCAAAAATTTTGAACTTTAGGAAATTATTCCTAAGGTGGATGGTGCTATTTCTAAATTAAGAAGACATACTACAATTCCTTTGAAAGACAGTACCTCTTTCAGGGATTCAATGGACCAAAAATTAGATTCTTTTCACAGAAAGGCTTGAGAGTCTTATGGCTAGAATCTTGTTCAGCAAATATGGTGTCTAAGAACAGGCTTTTGACTCTTCCCTTTAAGGAAAATATACTGTTTGGTCCTGATCTAGGTGCAATTATTTTGATAGTCACTGGGGGTAAAGGAGCTTTTGTCCCTCAGGACAAGAAAACTTCTAATAGTTTTCGTTCCTTTCGACATGTCAGGAACCAAAGATCCTCCTCAGTTCTTCAAAAGAAAGAATCTTCCTACTCTTTCTGGAAGCCCTCTTTAAGTCGGAATAAATCTAAACAAGCAAAGAAGACCTCTTCCTCTTCTATGTAAGCATTAAGGTACAGCCCCCGATCCAGACTGCCTGTCATCTAGTAGGGAGCATATTACACCTTTTTCAGAAGATCTGGGCTCAGTCCAGAATGGTGTTCAGTTTATGACCTACCAGGGGAGTGTTTATTCTGTCTGATATTCCAAACAACCCAGTAAAAGCTCAAGCCTTTTTCCTATGTATTTGAGAGCTAGAACAAATGGGACTGATAGTCTTGTTCCTTTGGATGAACGAGGGGAAATGTTTTATTCAAATCTGTACATTTTCAGACCAATTCTGGATCTCAATGCAAATTTCCCAATCTTCAAGATAGAGATCGAGGTGGATCGTGTAGCACCGAGGTGGATCGTGGAGCCGGGAGACACATAAGTGAGAGATCTATGTCATCGGAAAGCAATCTTTGGAGATCCGAAACACTTTTGGGGCATAAGCAGGAGTGAGAGTGACAGTGTGAGCACCTATAAAGAAAACTAACCAAGAAATCATCGAAAAAGGAAAAACAGATGAGTGTGAAAAAGATTAAAATAAACAAGGATCAGCACAATATTAGTTTTGAAACTTTTCCGCAACATTAACAAGATTTTTTAACATTGTATATGTATATATATATATATATATATATATATATATATATATATATATATAATTGCCAAAAACCGTTACAATTTGAATTTAAGGGTAACGGAGTTTGAGGCATATTATTGGCCAGTGAAAACCAAGTGTCTGGCGAAAGACACAAAGTTGTTTTGGCTTTTTCAATAAGCGGTCTGTTTTGAGAAGCTGCAATAGGACTGTTTAATAAGATAAGCACATATATTCATCTTAATTGATTTTATTAGAAGATATGTTATACGTTTTTTGTATTACAAGTGTGAATAAGTACAGAGTGCGCACTCTTTTAATATTGTATGTAATAAATTTTATGTCTTTAGCCGTTTGAGCGCTCCTCTATATTTTTAATTTTTTTTATAGATATTTTAAGTACTGTAATAGAGGTACAGTGTTTTAGAGGAGCTTGACATATAATTGCCTTTATCGTTTATATTTTTTATATATATTCAAGATAGAGACAATCAGAACCATTCTTCTTGTTCAACAGGATCAGTTTATGACTACAATATATTTGAACAATGCCTATCTTCATATTTCAATTCACAAGGACCATTTTCAGTTTTTCAGATTTGCTTATCTGAACAACCATTATCAGTTTGTTGCTCTTCCATTTGGTCTGGCTTCTACTCCCAGAATCTTCACAAAGGTTCTGGGAACCCTGTTATCAGAGCTCAGGGTATATTCGTAGCTCCATACCTGGACGATATTGGTTAAAGCTCCATCTTTTCCTTATTCAATTTCTCATACGAAATAACCTGTCGAGAATTCTCTAGTTCTTCAGGCCAGAGTGTATTTTCTAGGAGTGTCCATCGACTCTGTCTCAATCACCCTTACTCTAACAGATCAGAGAAAGTTAAAGTTAGTCTACTTGTGCCACGCTTCAGTCATCTCCCAATCCTACAGTAACTCTCTATGGAAGTGCTAGGCCTGATGATTGCAGCATCCGATTCCTTTTGATCAGTTTCACATGAGACCCCTTCAACTTTGCATGCTGGATCAATGGTGCAAGGGTTAAAATCAGCTTTCTTAAAGGATTTTGTTGGATCATGCCACAAGACACACTCTTTCTTGGTGGATAAATCACCAATACATCTAACTAGGGGGGTCTTTTCTTCATCCATCTTGAACAATAATGAACAATGCAAGCCTTTCTAGATGGGGCGCAGAATGGGGATCCCGGAGAGTGCATGGAGTTTGGTTAACTCAATAGGCGAGGTTACCTACAAATGTGTTGGAGCTTCGTGGAATCTTCAGGGCTCTACAGAGCTGGGCCCTTCTGAGAAAAGTGTCTCACCTGCATTTTCAATCGGATAGTGTCACAGCAGTGGCATGTATCAACCATCAGGAGGGAACACACAGTTCCTTAGCAATGAAGGAAGTATCTCAAATACTTTAGTGGGCAGAGAAACATTGCTGATCAACTAAGCAATTTACATTCCAGGAGTGAACAACTGGGAAACGGATTATCTCAGTCGTCAATCTGTTCATCTGGGGCAACGGTCTCTTCATTCAAATGTCTTCAACCAGATAGTTCAGAGATGGGGGTCTCCCAGATATAGAGCTTATGGCTTCTCAATTAAACAACAAACTTGTATATTTTGCAAGGTCCAGGGATCCTCAAGCATAATGTGTGGATTTTCTAGCAGTTTCTTAGTCATTTTGTCTGGCATATATTATTCCTCCTACTTTTCCTCTTCTAAGGGTGAAAGCTCTAATGAAACAGGAGCTATCAAAGGGGGAAAGCTCTAATGAAAAAGGAGCTAGCATTAATGATTCTTATAGCTCCAGCTTGGCCTTGCAGAACATGGTTTGCGGGTTTAGTTCAAATGTCCAGCTCTCCTCTGTGGTCTTTTCCTTTGTGCCAAGACTTTCTCAGGGCCGTTTTCTCATCAAGATCTAGAGTATCTCAACTTGACAGCTTGGATATTGAACGTATAATCTTGAGGCAACAAGATTTTTCAGATTCGCTAATAAATACTTTGTGACGCAAGGAAGCCTGATACAAAAAAATTTCTTGGCATTCATTTAGAATTCCTAGAATTCTTCTATTTTTACAGGAGGATTTTGACAAGGGTCTGTCTGCTTGTTCTTTGAAGGGTAAGATCTCAGCTCTCTGTTTTGTTTAATAAAAAAAATAGCTAAAACTCCTGATGTACAAAATGTTGTTTAAGCTGTTGGCAGATTAAGACCGGTTATTAAACCTATCTCTTCTCCTTGGAATCTCAACTTGGTTTTAAGACTTTTACAATCTGTTCCATTTGAACCTATGCACTCCTTTGACATTCAATTACTGTCTTCTAAAGTTTTGTTTCTCTTAGCAATTTTTTTCTGCTAGGAGATTCTCTGGGCTTTTTGCTCTTTCTTGTGATGCCCATTATTTTGTTTTTATCATGATAAGGCAGTTCGAAGAACTGATTTTTCATCGAAAGTGATTTCTACAGATAACCTTAGTAGAGAAAGTGTAGTTCCTTCTGTTTGTCCCACTACACAAAATTCTAAGGTAAGACTTGAGCATAATTTGGATTTTGGTCATGCTCTAAAGTTTTATCTTCAGGTTACTAAGGATTTTTGTCAATCTTCCAGTCTATTTATTCATTTATCAGGTCCATGGAAGGTTCAGAAGGCTTCCGCTGTTACTTTAGCTTCATGGTTGAAATTTTTGATCCATAAAGCTTATTTGGTGGGGGGAGGTCTCCTACCAAACGTATTACTGCTTTTTCTACCATATCAGTTTCTACTTCCTGGGCTTTTAAAAATAATGCTTCAGGGAGGGTTGTGTCCAAGCTGCAACCATGAAGCTCCTCGTATAGCTTATTTCTTCCCTAATAAGCCATTTCCTTACATAATCTAGGATACTAATCAAGAAGAAGACAAGGAGCTGACCAATACTAATACCATCCTGTTCCTATAAGCAGAAAACCTATTCTGGCCTGTCTGAGAAAGCTGCGGCCTAATACCATCATCTCATTACCCCCCCCTCCCCGGTTAGTCCGCTGGTCGGGTAAAGCTGTTCCATCATGTTGAATTTACCAATTCTCCCTGGAATTTCACACTTAAATATGGAGGAGAATATTTATATACAGATTCAATTCGTACTCAAAGACTTTGAGCAATGGATGATTCGAAATTTCGTCAATCTCAGCCACACCTTAAGAACACCATGGAGTGAGGGAGATCCACACACAATTAAGGTAACCGGAGCGATGTATATCGCTACACAGCATGAGGAACCCAGATCAGATGAGCAACACCTCTCTACTAAGTCTACAGGCGATACTGAGACCGGACAGAAACCAGAGGAGCAGAGGATTATTCTATCTGCAGGAGAGCCTGTGGGCAAGCATGACAAAGCCGAATCTCACACCTCTGATCTAGCTAACAGATGCCTCGAGTCCGGTAAGAAAACAGAGAAACAAGCGATCACAGCACTTACCACAGATCCAGAGATTTCCTGTATGGGATGGTCCTAAGGCCCTGAATCACGAAACTGGTTATTCCAGTGCCTCCTCAAGCCGCCTCCCGAGAAGGTGCGGCTGGCCCCCGGGAACACAATTGCACGATTGGCATAATGGTAACTCTTTTAATACATAGTCCGTCACAACACTTGGACCACTGAACCCTCTACTCGTAGTCAATGACCGATCAAGCCTGTATGACTCCTGGCTCTCTCATGGACTATACAGCTTTTCTCTGAACCATTTACTCGACATAGACCGAACACAGGACAGGTGTTAGTTAATTACATGGACACATATCCCTCATTAAGGTCATTTACAACCTTAGTTAAAATGAGATTTTTCTTTTTTATCAATTTGTCCAACTACTTCGCTCATGTTGAAAAAAATATATTTTGTGTAACATCAATTATTACAAAGTCTGTTACTTTAAGAGCTATCTTCACTAGTTATCTTCTCTCTATGTTAATATACACGAAAAAGCTCTAGACATGCCTGTTACTTGCTTATGTATAGAAACTATTCATGCATGTACTCTTATACCAGCCGGATTGTAATGTAACTTTACTCCTACTATTATTGTTAGCGGACATTTTGTGTTTATTGTATATGACAAAAATCTAATAAAAAAATAAGGCTTCAGTAGAACAAATTTGTAATTCAGGAACATGGTTATCCCTATACACTTTTACTAAATTATACAACTTTGATGTTTTTGCTTCTTCAGAAGCTGGTTTTTGTAGGAAAGTCATCAAAGGCTGTAGTGTCTGGAAATTAGGCATCTGCCTTCATTTTTATCCCACTCTCATTACTTGTGGATTCCACAGCTTGGGTATTAAATTCCCAGAAGTAATGGAATTGTGCACTCTCACCACCTTACAAAAGAAAACAGAATGTATGCTTACTTGGTAAAATTATTTCTTTCATGGTGGTGAGAGTCCACAAGTCCCTGCTTCAATTTATTTGTCATTTTTTTATTGCAGCCGTTCTATTTTTGCACCTCATTTCCCTATTTCTGTCCTTTCCTTCTTTGTCTTCTCGTTCTTGGCTACACGTTAAAACTAGATAATCTGTGAGGTGGAAGGGATGGAAAACTATTTGAATTTTGGGAAATCTTTGCCTCCTCCTAGTGGCTAAGAAGTGAATCACCACCTCGAAAGAAATTAATTAATCAGGTAAGAATACATTTTGTTAGCAAAATCATGGCAAGAATATATATATATATAGTCTTGCATTTCTATGTTAGAATAGTAGAAACAAGTATTGATCTAGGTGAAAAATATATAAAAAGGGAAAGAGAGGTCAAAAATTAAATGTACATGGTTGCATTTCAAATTAAAATTGAAGCATTTTTGCCAAATACTTCCATTAGCAGAAATGCTTCTAATAAAAGTCATGACTGTTTTTCTGCAGCATACGCACATATCCTGTGAGGGCCTGTGCACCAGTATTTAAACACCACAACGTCTCAGAGAGTCAGCAATAGCTTGTATGGCACAAATTATGTTTTCAGAAGCAATACACACCACAGCCACCTCTCTATGATCATTCATAGTGTTTGAATACTGGAACTTAAAAGTGCAAAAAGAAAATACTCTAAAGTTTTAAAATATTTTATGATTTCATTATTATTTGCATATAGTTATGGGTTATTATATTGCAAAAGGTTAAACTCATAGTTAAAGTCAACTCCAGGGCAGCAATGTATTGCTAAGATCTAGCTGAACACATCTGGTGAGCCAATGACAAGAGGCATATCTACGTAGCTACCAATCATGTTAGCTCCCAGTAGTGAATTGCTGCTCCTAAGCATACCCTTGGTATGCTTTCAACAAAGGATACCTAGTGAACAAAGTACACTTCATAATAGAAGTAAATTATAATGTCTCTTAAAATTGCCTGCACTAGATGAACCATGAAAGTTTAAAATTGACTTTCATTCCACTTTAATTATTATACTTTGTTTCTAAATGTAAAGTCCAAAAGTTTAGTTGTATTTGTTCTATTTCTTTTGCTGTTTTATCTGGGATGTGAGAAGATTTTGTGCAATGGCTTAAAGCTTAGGATATCATTTACATTGTAAAATAAAATACTTCCTTGAAATGCCACAAGGACATAAGGGCAACCCTCTCGCTGAATGTGAAATCTATTTTTATAGCAAATTCTTTGATTCAGTATTACTCACTGACTATGATAAATTCCACATTCTAATCCTTTCTTTTGTTCTGCTTTATGTCCTTTCCAGTAATATAACATTTGGATTAGGCTTGATCTACTTCCCACCTAACAATTATACATGTATTGTGTGGAGATTCTGTGCTGTATTTTTTTGTTTTTGGTCTTGGGTGTCAGCCAGTTTGTTAATCTATTTAAGGTGGATATTAATATTTCTTTCATGTAATTGGCAAGAGTCCATGAGCTAGTGACATATGGGATATACAATCCTACCAGGAGGGGCAAAGTTTCCCAAACCTCAAAATGCCTATAAATACACCCCCACCACACCCACAATTCAGTTTTACAAACTTTGCCTCCTATGGAGGTGGTGAAATAAGATTTCTATGTTGATATGCGCTTCTCAGCTTTTTTTGAAGCCCGGTTCCTCTGAGTGCAGAGTGCAGGTTCTCTGTTATCGGTCGTAGAGATTCATCTCCTTCCTCCCTTTTCAGATCGATGATATACTCTTATATACCATTACCTCTGCTGATTCTCGCTTCAGTACTGGTTTGGCTATCTACTTTATGTAGATGAGTGTCTTTTGGTAAGTATGTTTCTTTTATTTAAGACACACTCAGCTATGGTTTGGCACTTTATATTTAAAGTTCTAAATATATGTTTGTACTTATATTTGCCATGATTCAGGTTTATCAGTATATTTCCTTTTTGCAGACTGTCAATTTCATTTCTAGGAAATGCAAATAAAAAAAAAAAATTCTTACCTGAAGTTTTCAAATTGACTCTCTATTTCTAAATTGCGGCTGTTAGGTTCGAGGGAGCGCAAAATGCTATAATTTATTGCGTCATACTTGGCGCGAAAATTACATTTGTTGACGTAATTTCGTCATTTCCTACATCTTAATTGGCGCCGAGAATTTTTCCGTGGTTGCATCATCTATGACGCTCGTGTTTGTTGCAGACGTTTTGACATTATTTAAGACTTCATTTTTTTTGCTTCTGGTTTCCAGAGGCTTATTTTGTTTGCATTTCTTTCCCATTCCTGAAACTGTCATATAAGGAAATTGATAATTTTGCTTTAGATGTTATTTTTTCTCTTACATATTGCAAGATGTCTCAATCTGACCCTGTCTCAGAATCTACTACTGGAATCCTGCTGCCTGATGTTGGTTCTACCAAAGCTAATTGCATTTGTTGTAAACTTGTGGTAACTGTTCCTCCGGCTGTAGTTTGTGATAGTTGTCATGCAGACAATATTTCCATTAGTAGTAATCCATTACCTGTTGCTGGTCCTTCAACATCTAATGCTCAGGATATTCCTGTTAATGTGAGAGAATTTGTTTCTAATTCCATTCAGAAGGCTTTGTCTGTCATACCGCCTTCTAATAAACGTAAAAGGTCTTTTAAAACTTCTCATAAAATTGATGAATTTTTAAATGACCGACAACATTCTGATTTATCTATCTCTGATGAGGATCTATCTGGTTCAGAAGATACTGCCTCAGATATTGACACTGACAAATCTTCATACTTATTTAAAATGGAGTATATTCGTTCCTTATTAAAAGAGGTGTTGATTGCATTAGATATGGAGGAGACTAGTCCTCTTGATATTAAAACCAGTAAATGTTTAAATTCGTTTTTTTAAACCTCATATAGTTATTCCTGAGGTTTTTCCAGTTCCTGGTGCTATTTCAGATGTGATTCCTAGGGCATGGAATAGACTGGGTACTTCTTTTACTCCTTCAAGGTTTAAGAAACTGTATCCTTTGCCGACTGATAGATTGGAGTTTTGGGAAAAGATCCCCAAAGTTGATGGGGCCATCTCTACTCTTGCAAAGCGTACTACTATTCCTACTGCAGATAGTACTTCTTTTAAAGATCCTTTAGATAGGAAACTTGAATCTTATCTAAGGAAGGCTTATTTATGTTCAGGTCATCTTCTTAGGCCTGCTATTTCTTTGGCTGATGTTGCAGCTGCTTCAACTTTTTGGTTGGAAACCTTAGCGCAACAAGTACCAGATCATAATGTGTATAGCATTGTTAAATTAATTCAACATGTTAATAATTTAATTTGTGATGCCATTTTTTATATCATCAGAATTGATGTTAGATATGTCTTTAGCTATATTAGCTAGAAGAGCTTTATGGCTTAAATCTTGGAATGCTGATATAACTTCTAAATCAACGTTGCTATCTCTCTCTTTCCAAGGTAATAAATTATTTGGTTCTCAGTTGGATTCGATTATTTCAACTGTCACTGGGGAAAGTGAGCTTTTTTGCCTCAGGATAAAAAATCTAAGGGTAAATTTAAGGCTGCTAATCGTTTTCGTTCCTTTTGACAAAATAAGGAACAGAAACCTGATCCATCCCCTAAGGGAAAGGTTTCCAATTGGAAGCCTTCTTCAGTCTGGAATAAATCCAAGCCATTTAAAAGATCTAAATCAGCTCCCAAGTCCGCATGAAGGTGCGGCCCTCATTCCAGCTCAGCTGGTAGGGGGCAGACTAAGATTTTTCACGTATGTTTGGATCAATTCAATCCAAAATCATTGGATTCAGAACATTTCTCAGGGGTACAGAATAGGTTTCAAAGTAAGACCGCCTGTGAGAAGTTTCTTTCTCTCACGCATTCCAGTGAACCCAGAAAAAGCTCAGGCTTTCCTGAAGTGTGTTTCAGATCTGGAGTTATCTGGGGTAATTGTGCCAGTTCCTTTTCAGGAACGGGGTCTGGGGTTTTATTCAAATCTGTTCATTGTCCCAAAGAAGGAGAATTCTTTCAGACCAGTTCTGGATCTAAACATTTTGAATCGTTATGTAAGAATACCAACATTCAAAATGGTGACTATAAGGACTATTCTGCCTTTTGTTCAGCAAGGGCATTATATGTCCACAATAGACTTACAGGATGCATATTCCGATTCATCCAGATCACTATCAGTTCCTGAGATTCTCTTTTCTAGACAAGCATTATCAATTTGTTGCTCTTCCTTTTGGCTTAGCGACAGCTCCAAGGATCTTTTCAAAGGTTCTCGGTGCCCTTCTCTCTGTAATCAGAGAGCGGGGTATTGTGGTATTTCCTTATTTGGACGATATCTTGGTACTTGCTCAGTCTTTACGTTCTGCAGAATCTCACACGAATCAACTAGTGTTGTTTCTTCAAAGACATTGTTGGAGGATCAATTTACCATAACGTTCTTTGATTCCTTAGACAAGGGTAACCTTTTTAGGTTTCCAAATAGATTCAGTATCCATGACTTTGTCTCTAACAGACAAGAGACGTCTGAAATTGGTTGCAGCTTGTCGGAACCTTCAGCCTCAATCATTCCCTTCAGTAGCTATGTGCATGGAGGTTTTAGGTCTCATGACTGCAGCATCGGACGCGATCCCCTTTGCTCGTTTTCACATGAGACCTCTTCAGCTTTGTATGCTGAACCAATGGTGCAGGTCTTATACAAAGATATCACAATTAATATCCTTAAATCCCAATGTTCGACTATCTCTGACTTGGTGGTTAGATCACCATCGTTTAGTTCAAGGGGTCACTTTTGTTTGTCCAACCTGGACTGTGATCACAACAGATACGAGTCTTTCAGGTTGGGGAGCTGTCTGGGGATCTCTGACAGCGCAGGGGGTTTGGAAATCTCAAGAGGCAAGATTACCAATCAATATTTTGGAACTCCGTGCGATTCTCAGAGCTCTTCAGTTTTGGCATCTTTTGAAGAGAGAACCATTTATTTGTTTTCAGACAGACAATGTCACAACCGTGGCATATGTCAATCATCAGGGTGGGACTCGCAGTCCTCAAGCTATGAAAGAAGTATCTCAGATACTTGCTTGGGCGGAATCCAGCTCCTGTCTAATTTCTGCGGTCCATATGCCAGGTATAGACAATTGGGAAGCGGATTATCTTAGTCGTCAGACTTTACATCCGGGAGAGTGGTCTCTTCACCCAGATGTGTTTTTTCAGATTGTTCAGATGTGGGGGCTTCCAGAAATAGATCTGATGGCTTCTCATCTAAACAGGAAACTTCCCAGGTATCTGTCCAGGTCCAGGGATCCTCAGGTGGAAGCAGTGGATACGTTGACACTTCCTTGGAGTTATCAACCTGCTTATATTTTTCCGCCTCTAGTTCTTCTTCCAAGAGGGATTTCCAAAATCATAATGGAGCGTTCGTTTGTACTGCTGGTGGCTCCAGCATGGCCACACAGGTTTTGGTATGTGGATCTTGTTCGGATATTCAGTTGCCAACCTTGGCCACTTCCGTTAAGGACAGACCTATCTCAAGGCCCGTTTTTCCATCAGGATCTCAAATCATTAAATTTGAAGGTATGGAGATTGAACACTTATTGCTTGGTCATAGAGGTTTCTCTGACTCAGTAATTAATACTATGTTGCATGCTCGTAAATCTGTGTCTAGAAAGATTTATTATCGAGTTTGGAAGACTTACATTTCATGGTGTTCTCATAAATTCTCTTGGCATTCTTTTAGAATTCCTAGAATTTTACAGTTTCTTCAGGATGGTTTAGATAAGGGTTTGTCTGCAAGTTCATTGAAAGGACAAATCTCTGCTCTTTCTGTTCTGTTCCACAGAAAAATTGCTAATCTTCCTGATATTCATTGTTTTGTACAGGCTTTGGTTTGTATCAAGCCTGTCATTAAATCAATCTCTCCTCCTTGGTGTCTTAATTTGGTTTTGAAGGCTCTACAGGCTCCTCCGTTTGAGCCTATGCATTCTCTGGACATTAAATTACTTTCTTGGAAAGTATTGTTCCTTTTGGCCATCTCTTCTGGTAGAAGAGTTTCTGAATTATCTGCTCTTTCTTGTGTCTCCTTTTCTGATTTTTCATCAGGATAAGGTGGTTTTGCGGACTTCATTTAAATATTTACCTAAAGTTGTGAATTCCAACAACATTAGTAGATAAATTGTTGTCCCTTCATTGTGTCCTAATCCTAAGAATTCTCTGGAGAGATCTTTACATACTTTGGATGTGGTAAGAGCTTTGAAATATTATGTTGAAGCTACTAAAGATTTCAGAAAGACTTCTAGTCTATTTGTTATCTTTTCTGGTTCTAGGAAAGGTCAGAAGGCTTCTGCCATTTCTTTGGCATCTTTGTTAAAGCTTTTGATTCATCATGCTTATTTCGGGTGAATCCCCGCCTCAGAGGATTACGGCTCATTCTACCAGGTCAGTTTCCACTTCCTGGACTTTAAAGAATGAAGCTTCTGTTGATCAGATTTGCAAAGCAGCAACTTTGTCTTCTTTACATACTTTTACTATATTCTACCATTTTGATGTTTTCTCTTCTTCAGAAGCAGTTTTTGTTAGAAAAGTACTTCAGGCAGCTGTTTCAGTTTGATTCTTCTGCTTATAGGTTCAGTTTTTTTCATTATAAAGATTAAAACTTTTTATTTGGGTTGTGGATTAATTTTTCAGCGGAATTGACTGTCTTTATTTTTATCCCTCCCTCTCTAGTGACTCTTGCGTGGATTTCCACATCTTGGGTATTTGCTATCCCATACGTCACTAGCTCATGGACTCTTGCCAATTACATGAAAGAAAACATAATTTATGTAAGAATTTACCTGATAAATTAATTTCTTTCATATTGGCAAGAGTCCATGAGACCCACCCTTTTTATGGTGGTTATGATTTTTTTGTATAAAGCACAGTTATTCCAATTCCTTGTTGATGCTTTTCGCTCCTTTCTTATCACCCCACTTCTTGGCTATTCGTTAAACTGAATTGTGGTTGTGGTGGGGGGTGTATTTATAGGCATTTTGAGGTTTGGGAAACTTTGTCCCTCCTGGTAGGATTGTATATCCCATGCGTCACTAGCTTATGGACTCTTGCCAATATGAAAGAAATGAATTTATCAGGTAAATTCTTACATAAATTATGTTTTTGAATATGTTAAAAAAAATGCAAACAGAGGCTTAACTTTAACTCGCTGGGTCCCAGGGCAATATCTGTGGCAGAGCCCCCTCATTTGAACAGCACCCCTTTCACAACATAGCTAATAAGCTATATATATGTGTATATATATATATATATATATATATATATATATATAAATATAAATAAATATATATATGTATGTGTGTGTATATATACAGTGTGTGTGTATATATATATATATATACACACACACCTATATCCACATATATTCTAATATATTCACACAAACACATACATATAAAGATATAAGCACGTACACTCATACATACACATGCAGAGGGAGTTTATGCACAGCCTAGCAAACTCCACTAACAAACACAACAGTAGTAAGAAAAACTTACCACAGCAAACTGTTTGCTTTATGTGCAGAGATGTCTTTTTCATGGTGTTTCAGTCTCTACAAGTTTAGCGGCCTCTAATGGTTAGATAAGCTGCAACCCTGTAAACAAGCTGCACTGAAATCTGATTCAGCTTGAGCAGCAGCTTCTGGACCCTCTAAAAGGATGGGCTCCTGAGACCCCTGTAGTAACACCCCTATAAGCAAATGGTACAGTAATAATCAAACTTGAAAGTGTTAGCCAATCAAATGCAACAAACAGAGGAGTGTGCATACCTCAGCATTCCAATTTATTTGCTGCTCTCTTGTGATTTTAGTTTATATATATATATATATATATATATATATATATATATATATATATATATATATACTGTGTGTGTGTGTGTATATATATATATATATATATATATATATATACTGTGTATATACTGTATATGTATATACACTCACCGGCCACTTTATTAGGTACGCCTTGCTAGTACCGGGTGGGACCCCCTTTTGCCTTCAGAACTTCCTTAATTCTTCTTCGCATAGATTCAACAAGGTATTGGAAACATTCCTCAGACATTTTGGTCTATATTGATCTGATAGCATCACGCAGTTCCTGCAGATTTGTCGGCTGCACATTCATGATGCAAATCTCTCGTTCCACCACATCCCAAAGGTGCTCTATTGGATTGAGATCTGGTGACTGTGAAGGCCATTGGAGTACTGTGAACTCATTGTCATGTTCAAGAAACCAGTTTGAGATGATTTGAGCTTTGTGACATTGTGCATTATCCTGCTGGAAGTAGCCATCAGAAGATGGGTACACTGTAGTCATAAAGGGATGGACATGGTCAGCAACAATACTCAGGTAGGCTGTGGTGTTTAAACAATGCTCAAATGGTACTAAGGGGCCCAAAGTTTGGCAAGAAAATATCCCCCACACCATTACACCACCACCAGCCTGAACCGTTGATACAAGGTAGGATGGATCCATGCTTTCATATTTACGCCAAATTCTGACCCTACCATCTGAATGTTGCAGATGAAATTGAGACTCATCAGACCAGGCATTGTTTTTCCAATCTTCTATTGTCCAAGTTTGGCGAGCGTGTGTACGAATTGTAGCTTCAGTTTCCTGTTCTTAGCTGACAGGAGTGGCACCCGGTGTGATCTTATGCTGATGTAGCCCATCTGCTTCACAGGTTCGACGTGTTGTGCAGTCAGAGATGGTATTCTGCATACCTTGGTTGTAACGATGGTTATTTGAGTTACTGTTGCCTTTCTATCATCTTTAACCAGTCTGCCCATTCTCCTCTCACATCAACAAGGCATTTTCGTCCACACAACTGCCGCTCACTAGAGATTTTCTCTTTTTCAGACCATTCTCTGTAAACCCTAGAGATGGTTGTGTGTGAAAATCCCAGTACATCAGCAGTTTTTAAATAATCAGACCAGCCCATCTGGCATCAACAACCATGCCACTTTAAAAAATTAATCATTTTTAATATTAGCTATTTTTAATTTAATATTGGCTAACATATTGAGTAAATTCAGACAGGTGGTGCACCCGCTAAAAAGGTCCAGGGGAGAACACTATATTTATTTATATATGTATGAATATTTATTTATAAATGTATGTATGTATGTATGTTGCAGGTAAAGTCAGATATTGGATAATCCTAGGATTACCTGGCTGGGTAAAACGGACATTACCCAAACGGCTGTGGGTAAAGCCTGATGTAAGATCATGGAGTCACTGCATCAAACATATATATGATCATCTTCACTATCTTTTTTTCCTCCACCCTAATTTCCCAATGTTCACTAGGGGTGGATTCCTTGAACCCCAAAAGAAATAGTGTAGATGGGGAAATTACAGTACATCAGGCTTTACCCACAGCTGCTTGGCTAATGTCCATTTTACCCGGGTAATCCTAGGATTACCCACATTTCTTACTTTACCCGTAACATATATATCACATATACACACACATACACACACATACAAAAACAATGAAGGAGCGCTACCGCTCCGTCCCCCTTTACTGTTAACATTTTTGGGGTTTCACCCCCGTCATCAGACATTAGAGAAGACAATGTTGGTAAAAGTTTCAGAGGTACTTTGCTGCAAAAAAGTGATGGTGACTTTTGCATGTTTTCAAATCAGGTCCAGAATCTAAGCAATATTTTAGATTTAATTTAGTTCAAATGAAGATGCGCTGTAACTTTTTAATCTAGTCGTGACATTCTAATCCCCCTCACTCCAGCCACCCACTTCAAAATGCGCTTTTTGTTTTTTAGTTAAGCTAACAGTTTAAACTGTACTCCAATCGGTGCTCTAGCTACAAAAAAAGTGCCTTATGGCTAGACTGGCAATTGGAGAACAGTTTAAACCCTTTGCTCACTAAAAAAATGAGTTTTAAAGTCGGCGGCCAGAGCACTGGGTATTAAAATGGGACGGCTAGGTTAAAAAGTAAGTTACAGCGCATTTTTACTAGAAGAGATCAATTAAAGTCCATCTAAAATATTGTTTAATTTTAGGATTTGATTTTAAAACATGTAAAGTTTACTATCACTTTAATACTGAGTATATATATATTGCAATGCTGTTTTATTTTCTTTAATTAAATATACTATAAGGTTGTTACATTTTTCTCCAACATAGGTGTGTCCGGTCCACGGCGTCATCCTTACTTGTGGGATATTCTCTTCCCCAACAGGAAATGGCAAAGAGCCCAGCAAAGCTGGTCACATGATCCCTCCTAGGCTCCGCCTACCCCAGTCATTCTCTTTGCCGTTGTACAGGCAACATCTCCACGGAGATGGCTTAGAGTTTTTTAGTGTTTAACTGTAGTTTTTATTATTCAATCAAGAGTTTGTTATTTTAAAATAGTGCTGGTATGTACTATTTACTCAGAAACAGAAAAGAGATGAAGATTTCTGTTTGTATGAGGAAAATGATTTTAGCACCGTAACTAAAATCCATGGCTGTTCCACACAGGACTGTTGAGAGCAATTAACTTCAGTTGGGGGAACAGTGTGCAGTCTCTTACTGCTTGAGGTATGACACATTCTAACAAGACGATGTAATGCTGGAAGCTGTCATTTTCCCTATGGGATCCGGTAAGCCATGTTTATTAAGATAGTAAATAAGGGCTTCACAAGGGCTTATTAAGACTGTAGACTTTTTCTGGGCTAAATCGATTCATTATTAACACATATTTAGCCTTGAGGAATCATTTATTCTGGGTATTTTGATATGATTATATCGGCAGGCACTGTTTTAGACACCTTATTCTTTAGGGGCTTTCCCTAATCATAGTCAGAGCCTCATTTTCGCGCCGGTATGGCGCACTTGTTTTTGAGGACAGCATGGCATGCAGCTGCATGTGTGTGGAGCTCTGATACATAGAAGAGTCTTTCTGAAGGCATCATTTGGTATCGTATTCCCCTTTGGGCTTGGTTGGGTCTCAGCAAAGCAGATTCCAGGGACTGTAAAGGGGTTAAATATAAAAACGGCTCCGGTTCCGTTATTTTAAGGGTTAAAGCTTCCAAATTTGGTGTGCAATACTTTTAAGGCTTTAAGACACTGTGGTGAAATTTTGGTGAATTTTGAACAATTCCTTCATACTTTTTCGCAATTGCAATAATAAAGTGTGTTTAGTTTAAAATTTAAAGTGACAGTAACGGTTTTATTTTAAAACGTTTTTTGTGCTTTGTTATCAAGTTTATGCCTGTTTAACATGTCTGAACTACCAGATAGATTGTGTTCTGACTGTGGGGAAACCAAGGTTCCTTCTCATTTAACTATATGTATTTTATGTCATAAAAAAATTTAGTAAAAATGATGCCCAAGATGATTCCTCAAGTGAGGGGAGTAAGCATGGTACTGCATCATCCCCTCCTTCGTCTACACCAGTCTTGCCCATACAGGAGGCCCCTAGTACATCTAGTGCGCCAATACTCCTTACTATGCAACATTTAACGGCTGTAATGGATAATTCTATCAAAAACATTTTAGCCAATATGCCCACTTATCAGCGAAAGCGCGAATGCTCTGTTTTAGAAAATTCTGTAGAGCATGAGAACGCTGATGATATGGTTTCTGAAGGGCCCCTACACCAGTCTGAGGGGGCCAGGGAGGTTTTGTCTGAGGGAGAAATTTCAGATTCAGGAAACATTTCTCAACAAGCTGAACCTGATGTGATTACTTTTAAATTTAAGTTGGAACATCTCCGCGCTCTGCTTAAGGAGGTGTTATCCAATTTGGATGATTGTGATTATCTGGTCATTCAGAACCACTATGTAAAATGGAAAAGTTCTTAGAGGCCCCGGGGCCCCCCGAAGCTTTTCCTATATCCAAGCGGGTGGCGTACATTGTTAGTAAAGAATGGGACAGGCCCGGTATACCTTTAGTACCTCCCCCCATATTTATAAAATTGTTTTCCTATAGTCGACCCCAGAAAGGACTGATGGCAGACAGTCCCCAAGGTCGAGGGGGCGGTTTCTACTCTACACAAGCGCGCCACTATACCCATAGAAGATAGTTGTGCTTTCCAAGATCCTATGGATAAAAAATTAGAAGGTCTGCTAAAGATGTTTGTTCAGCAAGGTTCCCTTCTACAACCAATTGCATGCATTGTCCCTGTCACTGCAGCCGCGTGTTTCTAGTTTGATGAGCTAGGAAAGGCGATTATTAGTAATTCTTCTTCTTATGAGGAGATTATGGACAGAATTCGTGCTCTTAAATTGGCTAATTCTTTCACCCTAGACGCCACCTTGCAATTGGCTAGGTTAGCGGCGAAAAAATTCTGGGTTTGCTATTGTGGCGCAGAGCGCTTTGGTTAAAATCTTGGGCAGCGGATGCGTCTTCCAAGAACAAATTGCTTGACATTCCTTTCAAGGGGAAAACACTTTGGCCCTGACTTGAAAGAGATTATCTCTGATATCACTGGGGGCAAGGGCCACGCCCTTCCTCAGGATAGGTCTTTTCAAGACCAAAAATAAACCTAAGTTTCGGCCCCAAGGGCTACGTCCTCTAAGCAGGAAGGTAATACTTCTCAAGCCAATCCAGCCTGGAGACCTATGCAAGGCTGGAGCAAAGGAAAGCAGGCCAGGAAACCTGCCACTGCTACCAAGACAGCATGAAATGCGGGCCCCCGATCCGGGACCGGATCTGGTGGGGGGCAGACTCTCTCTCTTCGCTCAGGCTTGGGAAAGAGATGTTCTGGATCCTTGGGCGCTAGAAATAGTCTCCCAAGGTTATTCTCTGGAGTTCAAGGGGCTTCCTCCAAGGGGGAGGTTCCACAGGTCTCAGTTGTCTTCAGACCACATAAGAAGACAGGCATTCTTACATTGGGTAGAAGACCTGCTAAAAATGGGAGTGATTCATCCTGTTCCATTAGGAGAACAAGGGATGGGGTTCTACTCCAATCTGTTCATAGTTCCCAAAAAAGAGGGAACGTTCAGACCAATCTTAGATCTCAAGATCTTGAACAAGTTTCTCAAGGTTCCATCGTTCAAGATGGAACCCATTCGAACACTTCTTCCTTCCATCCAGGAAGGTCAATTCATGACCAAGGTGGATTTCAAGGATGCGTATCTACATATTCCTATCCACAAGGAACATCTTCGGTTCCTAAGGTTTGCATTCCTGGACAAGCATTTCCAGTTCGTGGCATTTTCTTTCGGATTAGCCACTGCTCCTAGGATTTTCTCATAGGTACTAGGGTCCCTTCTGGCGGTGCTAAGACCAAGGGGCATTGCTGTAGTACCTTACTTGGACGACATTCTGATTCGAGCGTCGTCCCTTCCTCAAGTAAAGGCTCACACGGACATTGTCCTGGCCTTTCTCAGATCTCACGGATGGAAAGTGAACGTGGAAAAGAGTTCTCTATCTCCGTCAACGAGGGTTCCCTTCTTGGGAACTATAATAGACTCCTTAGAAATGAGGATTTTTCTGACAGAAGCCAGAAAAACAAAACTTCTAGACTCTTGTCGGATACTTCATTCCGTTCCTCTTCCTTCCATAGCGCAGTGCATGGAAGTGATAGGTTTGATGGTAGCGGCAATGGACATAGTTCCTTTTGTGCGCATTCATCTAAGACCATTACAACTGTTCATGCTCAGTCAGTGGAATGGGGACTATTCAGACTTGTCTCCGAAGATACAAGTAAATCAGAGGACCAGAGACTCATTCCGTTGGTGGCTGTCCCTGGACAACCTGTCACAAGGGATGACCTTCCGCAGACCAGAGTGGGTCATTGTCACGACCGACGCCAGTCTGATGGGCTGGGGCGCGGTCTGGGGATCCCTGAAAGCTCAGGGTCTTTGGTCTCGGGTAGAATCTCTTCTACCGATAAATATTCTGGAACTGAGAGCGATATTCAATGCTCTCAAAGCTTGGCCTCAGCTAGCGAGGGCCAAGTTCATACATCAACCATCAGGGGGGAACAAGGAGTTCCCTAGCGATGGAAGAAGTGACCAAAATCATTCTATGGGCGGAGTCTCACTCCTGCCACCTGTCTGCTATCCACATCCCAGGAGTGGAAAATTGGGAAGCGGATTTTCTGAGTCGTCAGACATTGCATCCGGGGGAGTGGGAACTCCATCCGGAAATCTTTGCCCAAGTCACTCAACCGTGGGGCATTCCAGACATGGATCTGATGGCCTCTCGTCAGAACTTCAGAGTTCCTTACTACGGGTACAGATCCAGGGATCCCAAGGCGGCTCTAGTGGATGCACTAGTAGCACCTTGGACCTTCAAACTAGCTTATGTGTTCCCGCCGTTTCCTCTCATCCCCAGGCTGGTAGCCAGGATCAATCAGGAGAGGGCGTCGGTGATTTTGATAGCTCCTGCGTGGCCACGCAGGACTTGGTATGCAGATCTGGTGAATATGTCATCGGCTCCACCATGGAAGCTACCTTTGAGAGACCTTCTTGTTCTAGGTCCGTTCGACCCACTCCAGCTGACTGCTTGGAGATTGAACGCTTGATCTTATCAAAGCGAGGGTTCTCAGATTCTGTTATTAATACTCTTGTTCAGGCCTGAAAGCCTGTAACCAGAAAAATTACCACATAATTTGGTATATCTGTTGGTGTGAATCTGCAGGATTCCCTTGGGACAAGGTTAAGATTCCTAAGAGTCTATCCTTCCTTCGAGAAGGATTGGAAAAAGGATTATCTGCAAGTTCCTTGATGGGACAGATTTCTGCCTTGTCTGTGTTACTTCACAAAAAGCTGGCAGCTGTGCCAGATGTTCTAGCCTTTGTTCAGGCTCTGGTTAGAATCAAGCCTGTTTACAAAATTTTGACTCCTCCTTGGAGTCTCAACCTAGTTCTTTCAGTTCTTCAGGGGGTTCCGTTTGAACCCTTACATTCCGTTGATATTAAGTTATTATCTTGGAAAGTTTTGTTTTTGGTTGCAATTTCTTCTGCTAGAAGAGTTTCAGAATTATCTGCTCTGCAGTGTTCTTCTCCTTATCTGGTGTTCCATGCAGATAAGGTGGTTTTGCGTACTAAACCTGGTTTTCTTCCAAAAGTTGTTTCTAACAAAAACATTAACCAGGAGATAGTTGTGCCTTCTTTGTGTCCTAATCCAGTTTCAAAGAAGGAACGTTTGTTGCACAACTTGGATGTAGTTCGTGCTCTCAAATTTTACTTAGCAGCTACTAAGGATTTCAGACAAACTTTGTCTTTGTTTGTTGTTTATTCTGGTAAACGGAGAGGTCAAAAAGCAACTTCTACCTCTCTCTCCTTCTGGATTAAAAGCATTATCCGATTGGCTTATGAGACTGCCGGACGGCAGCCTCCTGAAAGAATCACAGCTCACTCCACTAGGGCTGTGGCTTCCACATGGGCCTTCAAGAACGAGGCTTCTGTTGATCAGATATGTAAGGCAGCGACTTGGTCTTCACTGCACACTTTTTCTAAATTTTACAAATTTGATACTTTTGCTTCTTCTGAGGCTATTTTTGGGAGAAAGGTTTTGCAAGCCGTGGTGCCTTCCATTTAGGTGACCTGATTTGCTCCCTCCCTTCATCCGTGTCCTAAAGCTTTGGTATTGGTTCCCACAAGTAAGGATGACGCCGTGGACCGGACACACCTATGTTGGAGAAAACAGAATTTATGTTTACCTGATAAATTACTTTCTCCAACGGTGTGTCCGGTCCACGGCCCGCCCTGGTTTTTTTAATCAGGTCTGATAATTTATTTTCTTTAACTACAGTCACCACGGTAACATATGGTTTCTCCTATGCAAATATTCCTCCTTAACGTCGGTCGAATGACTGGGGTAGGCGGAGCCTAGGAGGGATCATGTGACCAGCTTTGCTGGGCTCTTTGCCATTTCCTGTTGGGGAAGAGAATATCCCACAAGTAAGGATGACGCCGTGGACCGGACACACCGTTGGAGAAAGTAATTTATCAGGTAAACATAAATTCTGTTTTAATTTAATATTCATTTAAATCACATAAATGTCATTAACCATAATATTTTAGTGTGGTTTATTGCTTTAATATCAACCGTTTATACTAAAATTGTAGACATCTCATCTTTTTTTTTAAATTATGTCATCCTTTTAAAGACTAAATTTTTTGTTTGTTTTGTCTTTTATCTGTTTTTTTTTACAGTTTCTATATTTGACATTGTTCGTTTTGTTTTTTTGTTATTTTTTTTCTTTCTTTATTCCCTGCTTCTGGCATTTTCCTAATTTTTCCCATTCCTTTTATTCTTATTATTTTCATTTTCATTTCTGTACATGTACGCCCCTTTATTTTGTTCATCCTCACCTCTATTTGTACCTATACTCACCCCGTTGCTGTTCTTGCTGCTTTAGCCTCACAGGCTGGGGAAACTGGCTGAGCAGGTAGGGGATTTTCACATTCCCTAAATAACCCCCCCCTCCCCTTTCGATTCAATGAGGGTTATACTAAGGTAGAGAGATTGAGGTGCCTATATGTTTGGTGACAAAGTTTAGATTAAAAGTGTTTGTTGTTATGGAATAGCTGAAATTTAATTTGGGGGGGGGTACATTTCTGTTTATTTTTGGTGAAGTAGATTGTAGTATCATGGTCTACATGCCATGGAAAAATATTAGCTTTCAACCTCATAATTAAAATTGTAAAGTTATCTGTAGCCCCCAAAATACTATTAGAAAGTATAACACTTGTGAGTTTATGCTCCCTTGTAAATGACATTCATCTACCTTTATTTTTATGAAGTTGAGTCTATTTCCATGTATAGTATAATGTGTATATGTTTTTCATTTTCTTTGGTTTCATATCTAATTGTAAGATACTTGGGACCAGGTGTTATTTATTATTTGTACTATGATAAAACAATAAATGTATTCATTGTTCTACATTTGAAGAGATCTGTATTGTTATCACAGAACAATTATTCCTTAAACCCTTTAGCTGCCAGACAAGATTTAACAATGTGAGCATTACTAGCATTATATGCTTAAAAAACAAACATGGATTTATGTCTTGCTTTAAATCAGCTTATTTAATAAATTGCACAACCCTAGTTTTTCTTTTAGACATTCAAGAAATGTACTTGTTTTCTGTTTTCTTCAGAAAAGTATGTTCAAAATACCAATTAAGACATAATTTGCCTTAGAGACCATACTCTCCAATAGATGGTTTACTTTTCTCTCTACAAGTCATGCTAGTCACTTACACTGCACCCATATTCTGCTCACTCAATTTAAATTATGTAATTATGTAAGACTTATTTTAAATAGTGTGTGTAATTGAAAAGTTATCTGACTCACTTCAGTGAGGGCATCTAACCCATAAAAATGAATGCACCCCTCATTATAAAAGTTTGAGAAATGCAGTGTGTTCTCCCCAGGGCCTTTTTTGGGGGCACACCACCCGGCTGATTTTCCTTACCACCTGGCTAAAATGTACACGAGCATTAAGATAACAGTAGTTCATTTTAAATGTTTTCAATGTTTGTTGCTCAAATTGTATCTCTGTATTAAACACCTTTGTATTTAAGTGATTGTTTACATACATGTAACATGTTGAATATTTATTTATAAATATTTTTCTTTCTTTTGGTGAGGCTATATATGTATGCTCTTGGTATGGTTTTACAGCATTAGTTAAGATGCATAATAATATGAGCTTCCTGGTTGTTCTTTTCTAATAACCCCTTTTTCTTTTGCAATGGATTTCTTTCTATGTACCTAATAGTTCTATTTACTAGATAGACTGTGACATTGATTAACTTGTGTTTCACACAATGAAACTATTAATAAGATTCCACAAGTGTAGCACAACCCCTGCGATAATTAAATACTGAGAGCAAATGTCAGTCTGATTCTCTCCATGTGTGTCAGTTCATATCATGGTATATTTTAAAATGCTGGTTTATAAAAAAAATACATTTGATGTATCACAAATTTAAATTAATCCATACTTTGGGTGTTATGAATGACATTTCAGGTGGTGATTTGAATAGAAAAAAAATACTTGTACCAGTTTGCTAAATATTTACCATGTTTTACATGAAGGCAAACAAATACTTTACAGAATAATGTTTAACTGCCATAAAATAAAAAAAAAATCATGCAGTTATTAATAACATTACAGAGTAAAATAATTATTTTTCAAAATTCTTATTTCAGGGTACATCTGGACCAGACCCCACGACGGTGTACGTTGACATGAGGGCATTGCGGCATGACAGGTATGTACGAGTTGCTGCACTATGTGCAGAAGCACTGGAAGCATTTCCATAATACACCTATTTAAACAAGCTGGCTATCTGTGTCAGTAATGTTAGAATCTGCCTGTTCTTGTTAACAGGCATCATATTCAAACTTCCTTTGCTTATCCATGTGATATATTAAATTGCACTTTTAAAGCAAGTGTGTCTGTAGTTTAAGGGACATGAAAGTATGACAGTATGCTGGGACTGTGCATCAATCAAGCTGGTGCACAGAGTGTGCCTTCTAATCAGTGTCTGTGTAAGGTCAGATCATATCCCATAGTTGCCAACTGTCCCATTTTTCCCTGGAACAGTCCGGTTATTGGCTTCCTGTCCCTGTCTATAAAGTTTCTCTGCTGTTCAGTTTTAGCCTGTATTTAATAATAATATTGTGTGCAGTACAGTACTCCCACCACAGAGGTTGCTGTGGCTTTCAATTTTACTCTATTATTACTCATTGCTTATTGTATGCAAGTTGTTTTTCTTTTTTCTGAAACTTTGTATGTGATCTTCTGGTAGGTTGAAGTGTGTAGACAGGTGTCAGGTAAGGGAAAGCCATGTGAGATATAATACCAGGTATGGTAGGAGGCAAGGGGTGATGAAGCAAGGCATCTCATTAGTGATTCAAAGTTTGAAACATGTGCAATTTACCTAATTTCTTTCATGTAATTAGCAAGAGTCCATGAGCTAGTGACGTATGGGATATACATTCCTACCAGGAGGGGCAAAGTTTCCCAAACCTCAAAATGCCTACAAATACACCCCTCACCACAACCACAAATCAGTTTTACAAACTTTGCCTCCTATGGAGGCAAGGTTGGAGCCCGGTTTTCCTCTCAGCGTGCAGTGAATGTCAGAGGGATGTGAGGAGAGTATTGCCTGTTTGAATTCAATGATCTCCTTCTACGGGGTCTATTTCATAGGTTCTCTGTTATCGGTCGTAGAGATTCATCTCTTACCTCCCTTTTCAGATCGACGATATACTCTTATATATATATACCATTTCCTCTGCTGATTTTCGTTTCAGTACTGGTTTGGCTTTCTACAAACATGTAGATGAGTGTCCTGGGGTAAGTAAGTCTTATTTTCTGTGACACTCTAAGCTATGGTTGGGCACTTTTTTAATAAAGTTCTAAATATATGTATTCAAACATTTATTTGCCTTGACTCAGGATGTTCAACATTCCTTATTTTCAGACAGTCAGTTTCATATTTGGGATAATGCATTTGAATCAAACATTTTTCTTACCTTAAAAATTTGACTTTTTTCCCTGTGGGCTGTTAGGCTCGCGGGGGCTGAAAATGCTTCATTTTATTGCGTCATTCTTGGCGCTGACTTTTTTGGCGCAAAAAATCTTTTCCGTTTCCGGCGTCATACGTGTCGCCGGAAGTTGCGTCATTTTTGACGTTCTTTTGCGCCAAAAATGTCGGCGTTCCGGACGTGGCGTCATTTTTGGCGCCAAAAGCATTTAGGCGCCAAATAATGTGGGCGTCTTATTTGGCGCTAAAAAAATATGGGCGTCGCTTTTGTCTCCACATTATTTAAGTCTCATTTTTCTTTGCTTCTGGTTGCTAGAAGCTTGTTCCTTGGCATTTTTTCCCATTCCTGAAACTGTCATTTAAGGAATTTGATCAATTTTGCTTTATATGTTGTTTTTTCTCTTACATATTGCAAGATGTCTCACGTTGCATCTGAGTCAGAAGATACTTCAGGAATATCGCTGTCTGGTGCTGGAACTACCAAAGCTAAGTGTATCTGCTGTAAACTTTTGGTAGCTGTTCCTCCAGCTGTTGTTTGTATTAATTGTCATGACAAACTTGTTAATGCAGATAATATTTCCTTTAGTAATGTACCATTACCTGTTGCAGTTCCATCAACATCTAATGTTCAGAGTGTTCCTGATAACATAAGAGATTTTGTTTCTGAATCCATCAAGAAGGCTATGTCTGTTATTCCTCCTTCTAGTAAACATAAAAAATCTTTTAAAACTTCTCTTTATACAGATGAATTTTTAAATGAACATCATCATTCTGATTCTATTGACTCTTCTGGTTCAGAGGATTCTGTCTCAGAGGTTGATGCTGATAAATCTTCATATTTATTTAAAATGGAATTTATTCGTTCTTTACTTAAAGAAGTACTAATTGCTTTAGAAATTGAGGATTCTGGTCCTCTTGATACTAAATCTAAACGTTTAGATAAGGTCTTTAAATCTCCTGTGGTTATTCCAGAAGTTTTTCCTGTTCCTGGTGCTATTTCTGAAGTAATTTCCAGAGAATGGAATAATTTGGGTAATTCATTTACCCCTTCTAAACGTTTTAAGCAATTATATCCTGTGCCGTCTGACAGATTAGAATTTTGGGACAAAATCCCTAAAGTTGATGGGGCTATTTCTACCCTTGCTAAACGTACTACTATTCCTACGTCAGATGGTACTTCGTTTAAGGATCCTTTAGATAGGAAAATTGAATCCTTTCTAAGAAAAGCTTATCTGTGTTAAGGTAATCTTCTTAGACCTGCTATATCATTGGCTGATGTTGCTGCAGCTTCAACTTTTTGGTTGGAAACTTTAGCGCAACAAGTAACAGATCATGATTCTCATAATATTATTATTCTTCTTCAACATGCTAATAATTTTATCTGTGATGCCATTTTTGATATTATCAGAGTTGATGTCAGGTTTATGTCTCTAGCTATTTTAGCTAGAAGAGCTTTATGGCTTAAAACTTGGAATGCTGATATGTCTTCTAAATCGACTCTACTTTCCATTTCTTTCCAGGGTAACAAATTATTTGGTTCTCAGTTGGATTCTATTATCTCAACTGTTACTGGTGGGAAAGGAACTTTTTTACCACAGGATAAAAAATCTAAGGGTAAAAACAGGGCTAATAATCGTTTTCGTTCCTTTCGTTTCAACAAAGAACAAAAGCCTGATCCTTCATCCTCAGGAGCAGTTTCAGTTTGGAAACCATCTCCAGTCTGGAATAAATCCAAGCCTTCTAGAAAAGCAAAGCCAGCTTCTAAGTCCACATGAAGGTGCGGCCCTCATTCCAGCTCAGCTGGTAGGGGGCAGGTTACGTTTTTTCAAAGAAATTTGGATCAATTCTGTTCACAATCTTTGGATTCAGAACATTGTTTCAGAAGGGTACAGAATTGGTTTCAAGATAAGACCTCCTGCAAAGAGATTTTTTCTTTCCCGTGTCCCAGTAAATCCAGTGAAAGCTCAAGCATTTCTGAAATGTGTTTCAGATCTAGAGTTGGCTGGAGTAATTATGCCAGTTCCAGTTCTGGAACAGGGGCTGGGGTTTTATTCGAATCTCTTCATTGTACCAAAGAAGGAGAATTCCTTCAGACCAGTTCTGGATCTAAAAATATTGAATCGTTATGTAAGGATACCAACGTTCAAAATGGTAACTGTAAGGACTATCTTGCCTTTTGTTCAGCAAGGGCATTATATGTCCACAATAGATTTACAGGATGCATATCTGCATATTCCGATTCATCCAGATCATTATCAGTTCCTGAGATTCTCTTTCCTGGACAAGCATTACCAGTTTGTGGCTCTGCCGTTTGGCCTAGCTACAGCTCCAAAAATTTTTACAAAGGTTCTCGGTGCCCTTCTGTCTGTAATCAGAGAACAGGGTATTGTGGTATTTCCTTATTTGGACGATACCTTGGTACTTGCTCAGTCTTCACATTTAGCAGAATCTCATACGAATCGACTTGTGCTGTTTCTTCAAGATCATGGTTGGAGGATCAATTCACTAAAAAGTTCATTGATTCCTCAGTCAAGGGTAACCTTTCTGGGTTTCCAGATAGATTCAGTGTCCATGACTCTGTCTTTGACAGACAAGAGACGTCTAAAATTGATTTCAGCTTGTCGAAACCTTCAGTCACAATCATTCCCTTCGGTAGCCTTATGCATGGAAATTCTAGGTCTTATGACTGCTGCATCGGACGCGATCCCCTTTGCTCGTTTTCACATGCGACCTCTTCAGCTCTGTATGCTGAATCAATGGTGCAGGGATTACACAAAGATATCTCAATTAATATCTTTAAAACCGATTGTACGACACTCTCTAACGTGGTGGACAGATCACCATAGTTTAATTCAGGGGGCTTCTTTTGTTCTTCCGACCTGGACTGTAATTTCAACAGATGCAAGTCTTACAGGTTGGGGAGCTGTGTGGGGATCTCTGGTGGCACAAGGAGTTTGGGAATCTCAGGAGGTGAGATTACCGATCAATATTTTGGAACTCCGTGCAATTTTCAGAGCTCTTCAGTCTTGGCCTCTTCTGAAGAGAGAATCGTTCATTTGTTTTCAGACAGACAATGTCACAACTGTGGCATACATCAATCATCAAGGAGGGACTCACAGTCCTCTGGCTATGAAAGAAGTATCTCGAATTCTGGTTTGGGCGGAATCTAATCTCTGCGGTTCATATCCCAGGTATAGACAATTGGGAAGCGGATTATCTCAGTCGCCAAACGTTGCATCCGGGCGAATGGTCTCTTCACCCAGAGGTATTTCTTCAGATTGTTCAAATGTGGGAACTTCCAGAAATAGATCTGATGGCGTCTCATCTAAACAAGAAACTTCCCAGGTATCTGTCCAGATCCCGGGATCCTCAGGCGGAGGCAGTGGATGCATTATCACTTCCTTGGAAGTATCATCCTGTCTATATCTTTCCGCCTCTAGTTCTTCTTCCAAGAGTAATCTCCAAGATTCTGAAGGAATGCTCGTTTGTTCTGCTGGTAGCTCCGGCATGGCCTCACAGGTTTTGGTATGCGGATCTTGTCCGGATGGCCTCTTGCCATCCGTGGACTCTTCCGCTAAGATCAGACCTTCTGTCGCAAGGTCCTTTTTTCCATCAGGATCTCAAATCCTTAAATTTAAAGGTATGGAGATTGAACGCTTGATTCTTGGTCAAAGAGGTTTCTCTGACTCTGTGATTAATACTATGTTACAGGCTCGTAAATCTGTATCTAGAGAGATATATTATAGAGTCTGGAGGACTTATATTTCTTGGTGTCTTTCTCATCATTTTTCTTGGCATTCTTTTAGAATTCCGAGAATTTTACAGTTTCTTCAGGATGGTTTAGATAAAGGTTTATCCGCAAGTTCTTTGAAAGGACAAATCTCTGCTCTTTCTGTTCTTTTTCACAGAAAGATTGCTAATCTTCCTGATATTCATTGTTTTGTACAAGCTTTGGTTCGTATAAAACCTGTCATTAAGTCAATTTCTCCTCCTTGGAGTTTGAATTTGGTTCTGGGGGCTCTTCAAGCTCCTCCTTTTGAACCCATGCATTCATTGGACATTAAATTACTTTCTTGGAAAGTTTTGTTCCTTTTGGCGATCTCTTCTGCCAGAAGAGTCTCTGAATTATCTGCTCTTTCTTGTGAGTCTCCTTTTCTGATTTTTCATCAGGATAAGGCGGTGTTGCGAACTTCTTTTGAATTTTTACTTAAGGTTGTGAATTCCAACAACATTAGTAGAGAAATTGTGGTTCCCTCATTATGTCCTAATCCTAAGAATTCTAAGGAGAAATCGTTGCATTCTTTGGATGTTGTTAGAGCTTTGAAATATTATGTTGAAGCTACTAAGTCTTTCCGAAAGACTTCTAGTCTATTTGTTATCTTTTCCGGTTCTAGAAAAGGCCAGAAAGCTTCTGCCATTTCTTTGGCATCTTGGTTGAAATCTTTAATTCATCATGCCTATGTCGAGTCGGGTAAAACTCCGCCTCAAAGGATTACAGCTCATTCTACTAGGTCAGTTTCTACTTCCTGGGCGTTTAGGAATGAAGCTTCGGTTGATCAGATTTGCAAAGCAGCAACTTGGTCCTCTTTGCATACTTTTACTAAATTCTACCATTTTGATGTATTTTCTTCTTCTGAAGCAGTTTTTGGTAGAAAAGTACTTCAGGCAGCGGTTTCAGTTTGAATCTTCTGTTTATGTTTTTCATTAAACTTTATTTTGGGTGTGGATTATTTTCAGCAGGAATTGGCTGTCTTTATTTTATCCCTCCCTCTCTAGTGACTCTTGCGTGGAAAGATCCACATCTTGGGTAGTCATTATCCCATACGTCACTAGCTCATGGACTCTTGCTAATTACATGAAAGAAAACATAATTTATGTAAGAACTTACCTGATAAATTCATTTCTTTCATATTAGCAAGAGTTCATGAGGCCCGCCCTTTTTTGTGGTGGTTATGATTTTTTTGTATAAAGCACAATTATTCCAATTCCTTATTTTATATGCTTTCGCACTTTTTTCTTATCACCCCACTTCTTGGCTATTCGTTAAACTGATTTGTGGGTGTGGTGAGGGGTGTATTTGTAGGCATTTTGAGGTTTGGGAAACTTTGCCCCTCCTGGTAGTAATGTATATCCCATACGTCACTAGCTCATGGACTCTTGCTAATATGAAAGAAATGAATTTATCAGGTAAGTTCTTACATAAATTATGTTTTATACACTAAAGCTTTGCTTAGCAGGGGCTTAATATATCAGACTCTTCATGTGCTTGGACTGGAATTCAAAGAACATACCAAAAAAATAAATATGATCCAGATTTACTGGAGCGTTTCTGGATCTATTAACCTACTGCCCACAATCACTGCTGCAGCAAAAATAAAAAATGACTATTTACCTTATAAAATGCCACCTACTAAGGTTGACAACTGTCACTCAGAAACACACACAAGAGATCTTACTGTTAAGCTGTGGTCAACAATTAGGAAGAGAGAAGACATCTTCCCTAAAAATTCCTTGCTGATGCCAATTAGATACCTCTTACAGGGGGATACACATAAACATCTAAAGAAATGGGAAAATAAAGGTCTTTATAGGGTAGCAGACATAGTAGAGAAGGGCGCACTGCTACCTTTCTCTCACCTACAAGAAAAGATCGCACCCCTCAAGTTACACTGGTTCATGTATCTGCAGCTGCAATCTTCTCTCAGAGAATTCCTCAAAAACGCGCCTAGTAGGGTGACCACGACGTTAGAAACCTCCAGTGTTAGCCCACATAGACCCAAACACTCAATATCCAAACTATATGTAACCATCCAATCCCCTCCATCAGAACCAAAAACGCAAGTAATGCTAGCATGGGAGAGGGAATTGGAAATAGTAAAAGATAAACAGGAGTGGGAATTAATATTTCAATCGGGAGATAAAGGCTTACTAAGCGTTGATTTAAAGGAGAACACACTGAAAACAGCCTTTAGGTGGTATTTAACCCCAGTTAGATCTGCACACATTAAGCCCCAGGGGAGTATTTTGTGCTACAGGGGATGTGGACAGAGGGGCACATACAAACATATGTGGTGGGATTTGCGCGGCTGTGCAGGAAATGTGGAGAAAGTTATCTTCATTTATAGGCCAGTTGATAGATGAAGAGGTGACTCTTACCATACAACAGGCACTACTACATGAACCCATAGAAATCTATCACAGGCACTTGAACACCTTCATTAGAATTCTATGTACAGTCACAAGAATATGTATCGCAAGATACTGGAAGATAGGAGCACCAACTTGGACGGAGATATATAATAAAATACACTTTACCTACACCATGTATGAGGAAGCAGCAGGAATCCTAAATAACAGAGAGACAGTACAAAAGGTATGGTTTTACTGGATAGGCAGACAAGAACAAACATCTAAAGTCTGATATTCACATGAGCCGATAAGAGGTTGGCGGGGGTGTGCCGTGGGAAGAAGTGTCTCTACTCTCCAGGTATTATACTATTCTCAAAAAGAGTCACTGTTTTATATGAGAATGGGAGGAGAAGCTGGTTTATTTATAGTTGTTACTCTGTTAATTGACTTTATACTGTTTGATATGTTTTTTACTCATCCCACAATTATGTAGCCCATTTTTCTGGATGCACAAGATAGGTTAAGATTAAAGGGAAAACATGCTAAGGAGCGATAGCTCCATTCTGTAATATGTATTCTGATATATAGGAAGGTAGGCATGTGGGCGGATGGATTATTAATATGTCTCGAATACCTGTATTTCAGAAGGGATGAGAATGTAATGATAAAGGTACTTCTTTCTTTGTATGTATATTGCAAACATTTTTAATAAAAAGTACTTTAAAATAAAATGCCACCTACTTGTGATCCAGGAACCTTCCTTCATATATGGTGGCAGTGTCCCCACTTGACCACATACTGGCCTTCCATAATTACAGGGATATCAATGGTAATAGGGATAACACTCCCTATAGATCCCCTTACTATTGTGTTTAATACATTTCCCCGAGTTAAGTTATAATGATTAATTGTGCCAAACAGCTTATACCAAAGTTATGGAAAAAGCTGAAATTCCTACAATATTGGCTTGGAAGGATCTTGTATCATCCTCTTTATTATAGAAATATCACTTTGTACTATCTAAACGGTTAGATGATTATCTAGGTCTTTTCTTTGGGAAGAATAGATTTCTACACAATGGTGGCCATATTAGAACAGTGACCATATAGTTCATATTTGACATTGATCACGGATGCCTTTTTCTAGGTGCTGTAGAAGTTATCTTATCAACAACTATTAAACATCTTAACTGTATTGTTTAGTGGAGTTATTTTTTATAAAACTTAAAGGGACATGAAACCCATTTTTTTTCTTTCATGATTCAGATAGAGCACTGGTTTTCAAACCTGACCTCAGGCCTCCCCAACAGGCCAGGTTTTCAGGATTACCTTGGGTGAGAGCAGGTAAAATAACCGCGTTTACTAAGCAGCTGATTATTTTACCTGTGCTCCAGTTCAGATGTCCTCAAAATGTGGCCTGTTAGGGAGGCCTGAGGACAGGTTTGAAAACCATTGAGATAGAGCATGGAATTCTAAACAACTTTCCAATTTACTTCTATTATCTACTTTGCTTTATTCTCTTGATATACATTGTTGAAAAATATGCTCTGAAGATGCTGATTGGTGGCTATACAATAGATGCCTCGTGTTATTTGTTCACCCATGTGCATTGTTATTTCTTCAACAAAGGATAACTAAAGAATGAAGCAAATTAGTTTAAATGTATTTAACAGAAATGACTTTTACTTTTGCACATGTATGTATCCAATGAATCATACTGTTGTAATGTCTGTAGTTTTTGTATTATTTTTATCTTAATAAAGTAAAAATTAAAAAAATCCACCTACTTGTGAAACTTTCAATAGTGTTTTAGCAAAAGTAAAAAAATAAAAAAAACAAATCCTCAGTATATCTACATATATTGCTTTCCATTCCAACAGCCCTAACTCAGTAGTCAGCAGGTAAAGCATATCGAGGTAATATTACTGTCTAATTCCAGGCTGTGTAAGTGCTATATAAACTATAAACTCGCAATCAGTATGTTTAAATTATACTACTAGTATTTAATGGGTGGGTGGAGCTATGCAAAACAGAAATGGGCGTGGCTCTGCTGCATAGTGCACCTGGACATTTTTCTCACATGTTGGCAACTGAGATATCCATACCAGGGGCATTCACTATTCACAGGGTCCTTATCTCAGCGTTGACAATAAAAAAGACTAAAACATTTTTATTGCTGTGCAGTAGTATCCTGAAGCTATACTCAGTGGCAGTTCTAGAACTTAATATTGTGGAGGCTAATTGGGGCAGGCTAAAACAGGTAGTAAAAAATTTGAAAGACACAGCTCACTTAATATATGGAGCCCTTCAACGCTCAACTGGGTTCTACACGAGTTTGAAGGTGCATAGAGCCGCCACTGTACTACCCACTGATCTGTCAGTTTAGTAACTTGCATTCCTTTTACACAAGCCTGAAATTAAATGTAATATTATATGGATGAAAATTTGATAGAAGTATAATTATTTCTGCTAGTAGTCCTGTGCTGTGTCTAGTAGATATAACTATATACCCTGTTTCATGATAAGAATGTTAAGTGTTCCCTGGATGACTTACCATGACTGTTAGCATGAATACTACAGACTTGTTTAGGATATGGTAATCACTAGCTCAGGGCAAAGGTTAAAGTGACTTTGTACTAAAGAGCCTACTGTTATAAACACTTGTTTTAATTTTAATTGAAACTAATACTGCAGTTCTCATTGTCTGAAAAGACATCCCTCACCGCTCTATTGGTGGAGAGGGACACACCTCTGCAAGCCTAGCAACAGAACATTGTTTTATTTAGAATTGAAATTGCTTTTGTCACACATTTTTAAGATTAAAGTAAAAAAAAAAAAAAATTCCTTTAAATATAATAAACAAATGATAATAATGGGTTTGAGCAAACCAATACCCTCAGTCACAAGCCAATCATACTGCAGTATCGGTTATACAGAGACTACTTTATCTATAAATAAAGAGAACTTTTTTTCTAGTGAAACGGTGAGTCCACGAATCATCATAATTACTATTGGGAATATCACTCCTGACCAGCAGGAGGAGGCAAAGAGCACCACAGCAAAGCTGTTAAATACCACTCCCTTACCCACAACCCCCAGTCATTCTCTTTGCTTGTATCAGTTGCAAGGAGGGGTAAAGTTTTGCTCTGTTTTCCTGGAGTGTAACTGTAGTCCATGTCAGTCTCTTCAGTAGAGCAGTGGTGGCTTTTAAGCATTTGGGAACTTGTGGGGTATAGTCCCCACTGTGCCTCCCAATCAGTTTTTACTGCCCTTATTTTAAAAAGCCTAATTAGGTTTACTTGGTCTTTTTTGCTTTCCACAGGTCTATGTGAGGGATAAAGCCTTTCAAACCTTGTGAGCTACCCTGCTGCCAGACAGACTGTGATGGAGTTAAGTGCTTCTTTTATTTTTCTGATATAGAGAAAGTTCAGAAAAGATTTGGCACTTATGGGGTTAATTTGGGATGTTAATCCTGCTTATGTGCAGGTTTTTTATTGTGGCAGTTTAGTTTTTGTGGGGCACTGTGAGAAGATATTGGCTATATTTATGAGTGCTGTTCAGCTCTCCTTGTTAAGGCTCATTATTTTGTTTTCGGATGGGGAGGTACGAACTGCTTGGTGTTTAAGCGAGTCACGCACTTTCTTTTCCTCCCGGCGGCTGTTTGCAGTGTTAAGTGTAATGCCGGCTGGGAGGTGGTTGGGTAAGCCTACGATGGGCGGAGTTTCCTTGGCGTGAGTTTTGCGTGCTCTTCCTGTGTGTTTCTGCTGCGTTGCGGAAGTGAGAGGTTGTTTAGAGCCTTCTTTCGTTTGCAGAGCGAATGCTGATATTCCTCTGGTTCAAGATTTAAAGTCTGGATTTCTTGAGTTTTCCTCCGGTCTGGGCAGGTCATTTAAGCACCTCAGCAAGGCTTGTTGAGGTGTAGAGGTGTGCAGCAGGGGTTCTGGGTTCATTTTTTGGCATTCTTTAGTAACGTTTTTCTCTTAAAGTGATAGCAACGTTTTTTTGTTGTTTTTTTCCTTATTGTTATAATATTTGTGTGTTAGAGATGGACCAAGAGGACCTGCAAGCTGTCACTTGCACTTTATGTTTAGATGCTAATATGGAGCCTCCTATCCCTTTTTGTTCTTCTTGTATTGAGAGAACATTGCATTACAGGAATAGGCTTTTTGATTAAGAGCCTTCATTATCTAAGCAGAATGTTGTTCAGGAGTCTCCTGTTCAAGCTATATTGCAGCTTTCTCCCCAATCATCCCAATCTCTATCCTCTTCTCGTGCAGTGCCCTGCGGTTCGTCTCAGGTTGGTTTTTCTTTGCAGGATATGGATACTCACATATTCTCTGCTGTATCTAAAGGCTTTGTCTGCTTTTCCTGTATTGCAGGGGAAGCACAAAAGGAAGTATAAGGTTTCTGACTCTGTTGGAGTTAGGTCAAATGTTTCTTCCCATAGGTCTGAGGAAGAAGATACTTCAGTAGCGTCTGAGGGTGAAATTACAGACTCTGTGATAGTGTATTTCCTACTGCTGATTCTGAGGTGGTTTCTTTCAGATTTAAGCTGGAGCACCTCCGTTTGTTACTTAATGAGGTTTTGGCTACTTTGGATGACTCTGACTCCACTGTCATAGTTATTTCCAAGAAGGCTAGTAAACTTAATACGTTTTTTGAAGTCCCTTCCGTGGCGGAAGTTTTTCCTGTTCCAGATAGTGTTTCAGAGATTATTACACGGGAATGGGAGAAGCCTGGAATTCCTTTTCTCTTGTAAGGTGTATCCAGTCCACGGGTTCATCCATTACTTGTGGGATATTCTCCTTCCCAACAGGAAGTTGCAAGAGGACACCCACAGCAGAGCTGTCTACATAGCTCCTCCCCTAACTGCCACCCCCAGTCATTCTCTTGCAACTCTCGACAAGAAAGGAAGTATCAAGAGATATGTGGTGACTTAGTGTAGTTTTACCTTCAATCATAAGTTTGTTATTTTTAAACGGTACCGGCATTGTACTGTTTTACTCTCAGGCAGAAATTACAAGAAGAATTCTGCCTGGAGGTTTGATGATCTTAGCGGTTTGTAACTAAGGTCCTTTGCTGTTCTCACACATAACTGAAGAATATGGGAAAACTTCAGTTGGGGGAACGGTCTGCAGATTACCTGCTTTGAGGTATGTTCAGTATTTTTATTTCTAGAGAGATGAATAAGTTCTAGAAAATGCTGACAAAGCCTTGTGTATTTGAGGTAAGCCTGATGCAGTGATTTAACAGCGACTGGGATCATGCTTACAAAACAGGGCAATACTCATGTTAATATTCATATTACTTAGTGATAAAACGTTTACATGATTTCATAAATAGGATGTTTTTTTCTCTGAGGGAGATAAGTCTTTATTTGGGTCCTAGTTTCCACATAGCTAGTCAGATACTCCTAGGAGTATTTTCTTAAGGCCCTTCTAACATCCAGTAACATGGTGGGAGGGGCCTACTTTAGCACTCTAACTACGCACTTTTAATTCAGACTGAGACATCCAGCTTCCTTAGAGGTTTCCTCTGGCATCTGAGGACCATTTCAAAGGAGTTATTTCTACACAAAATCGTTTTTGAGGGCAGGTAGGAGCCTCCGCAGAGCTGTGGCAAGGTGCTCAATTGACTTTTAAAGTTTTTTAACGTTTTTCAATCCGGTTTGAGGCCTAAGGGGTTAATCATCCATTTGCAAGTGGGTGCAATGTTGCTTTAGTCCCTTACACACACTGTAAAAATTTCAAAGACTTTACACTTGCAGTTTAAGTGCTAGTTTTTTTCTCTTAAAGGCACAGTAACGTTTTTGTTTAATTGCTGTTTCACCTTTATTAAAGTGTTTTCCAAGCTTGCAGATAAAGAGAGAGGCGTTCTTACGTTGTGTTCAAGACCTACTGGTTATGGGAGTGATCCACCCAGTTCCAAGGGAGGAACAGGGGCAGGGCTTCTATTCAAATCTGTTTATAGTTCCAAAAAAAGAGGGAACTTTCAGACCATTCTTGGATCTCAAGATCCTAAACAAATTTCTCAGGGTCCCATCCTTCAGGATGGAGACTATCCGAACCATCCTCCCTATGATCCAGGAGGGTCAATATATGACTACCGTGGACTTAAAGGATGCTTATCTCCACATTCTGATTCACAGAGATCATCATCAGTTCCTCAGGTTCGCCTTCTTAGACAGGCATTACCAGTTTGTGGCTCTTCCCTTCGGGTTAGCCACGGCACCAAGAATCTTTACGAAGGTTCTAGGGTCCCTACTGGCAGTTCTAAGGCCACGGGGCATAGCAATGGCTCCTTACCTAGACGACATTCTGATACAGGCGTCGACTTTTCAAATCGCCAAGTCCCATACGGACATTGTTCTGGCCTTTCTGAGGTCTCACGGGTGGAAGGTGAATGAAGAAAAGAGTTCTCTCTCCCCTCTCACAAGAGTTTCCTTCCTAGGAATACTGATAGATTCAGTAGAAATCAATTTTTTTCTGACAGAGGTCAGGTTGTCAAAGCTTCTAACTTCCTGCCGTGCTCTTCATTCCACTTCTCGGCCGTCAGTGGCTCAGTGTATGGAAGTAATCGGCCTAATGGTAGCGACAATGGACATAGTTCTGTTTGCCCGCCTACATCTCAGACCACTGCAACTTTGCATGCTCAATCAGTGGAATGGGGATTACACAGATTTGTCCTCTCTGCTAAATCTGGACCGACAGATGCCAGCCTTCAGGGCTGGGGCGCGGTCTGGAACTCCCTGAAGGCTCAGGGTTCGTGGACTCAGGAGAAAGCCCTCCTTCCGATAAACATTCTGGAACTGAGAGCGATATTCAATGCTCTTCAGGCTTGGCCTCAACTAGCTGCGGTCAGGTTCATCAGTTTTCAGTCGGACAATATCACAACTGTAGCCTATATCATCCATCAGGGGGAATAAGAAGCCCCCTGGCAATGTTGGAGGTTTCAAAGATAATTCTATGGGCAGAGGTTCACTCTTGCCATCTCTCAGCTATCCATATCCCAGGAGTAGAGAACTGGGAGGCGGATTTTCTAAGTCGGCAGACTTTTCATCCGGGGGAGTGGGAGCTCCATCCGGAGGTATTTGCCCAGCTGATTCGACTATGGGGCAAACCAGAACTGGATCTGATGGCGTCTCGTCAGAACGCCAAGCTTCCTTGTTACGGGTCCAGGTCAAGGGATCCCCAGGCAGCGCTGATAGATGCTCTAGCAGTGCCCTGGTCCTTCAGCCTGACTTATGTGTTCCCACCATTTCCTCTCCTCCCTCGTCTGATTGCCAAGATCAAGCAGGAGAGAGCTTCAGTGATTTTGCTAGCACCTGCGTGGCCACGCAGGACTTGGTATGCAGATCTGGTGGACATGTCATCCCTTCCACCATGGACTTTGCCGCTGAGGCAGGACCTTCTACTCCAAGGTCCTTTCAATCATCCAAATCTAATTTCTCTGCGACTGACTGCTTGGAGATTGAACGCTTGATCATTGATACCTTATTTCAGGCTCGAAAGCCTGTCACCAGGAAAATCTATCATAAGATATGGTGTAAATATCTTCATTGGTGTGAATCCAAGGGTTACTTATAGAGTAAAGTCAGGATTCCTCGGATATTATCCTTTCTCCAAGAAGGATTGGAGAAGGGATTGTCAGCTAGTTCCTTAAAGGGACATATTTCTGCTTTGTCTATTCTTCTGTACAAGCGTCTGGCAGATGTTCCAAACGTTCAGGCGTTTTATCAGGCTTTAGTTAGAATCAAGCCTGTGTTTAAACCTGTTGCTCCACCATGGAGTTTAAATTTAGTTCTTAAAGTTCTTCAAGGGGTTCCGTTTGAACCTCTGCATTCCATAGATATCAAGCTTTTATCTTGGAAAGTTCTGTTTTTGGTAGCTATCTCTTCGGCTCGAAAAGTTTCAGAGTTATCTGCCTTTCAGTGTGATTCCCCTTATCTGATCTTCCATGCAGATAAGGTAGTTTTGCGTACCAAACCTGGGTTTCTTCCTAAGGTGGTATCTAATAAGAATATCAATCAGGAGATTGTTGTTCCATCACTGTGTCCTAATCCTTCTTCAAAGAAGGAACGTCTATTACACAATCTTGACGTGGTTCGTGCTTTAAAGTTTTATTTACAAGCTACTAAGGATTTTCGCCAAACATCTGCATTGTTTGTTGTCTACTCTGGACAGAGGAGAGGCCAAAAGGCTTCGGCATCTTCTCTTTCTTTTTGTCTGAGCAGCATAATCCGTTTAGCTTATCAGACTGCTGGCCAGCAGCCTCCTCAAAGAATTACAGCTCATTCCACTTGAGCGGTAGCTTCCACATGGGCTTTTAAAAATGAGGCCTCTGTTGAACAGATTTGTAAGGCGGCGACTTGGTCTTCGCTTCATACTTTTTCTAAATTCTACAAATTTGATACTTTTGCTTCCTCGGAGGCTATTTTTGGGAGAAAGGTCTTGCAGGCAATGGTGCCTTCCGTTTAAGTTCCTGCCTTGTCCCTCCCTTCATCCGTGTCCAAAAGCTTTGGTATTGGTATCCCACAAGTAATGGATGAACCCGTGGACTGGATACACCTTACAAGAGAAAACAAAATTTATGCTTACCTGATAAATTTCTTTCTCTTGTGATGTATCCAGTCCACGGCCCGCCCTGTCACTTTAAGAGAGGTGTTTTTTATTTTTAAACTACAGTCACCACTGCACCCTATAGTTTCTCCTTTTTTCTTGCTTGTCTTCGGTCGAATGACTGGGGGTGGCAGTTAGGGGAGGAGCTATATAGACAGCTCTGCTGTGGGTATCCTCTTGCAACTTCCTGTTGGGAAGGAGAATATCCCACAAGTAATGGATGAACCCGTGGACTGGATACACCACAAGAGAAAGAAAGAAATTTATCAGGTAAGCATAAATTTTGTTTTTCCCCTTCTCCAATTTTTAGGAAGATGTTTCCTATTGCGGATTCTATTAAGGAATCTTGGCAGACGGTTCCTAAGGTAGAGGGAGCTATTTCCACTTTGGCCAAGAGGACCACTATTCCTATTGAGGATAGTTGTTCTTTTAAGGATCCCATGGATAAGAAGTTGGAGGCTTTACTTAAAAGGATGTATGTTCACCAGGGATTCCAATGGCAGCCTGCTGTGTGTATTGCTATGGTTACCAGTGCGGCTGCATATTGGTTTGATGCGTTGTCTGATTCTATTCAGCAGGATACTCCTCTTGAGGAGATTCAGTATAGAATTAAGGCTTTAAAGTTGGCTAATTCTTTTATTGCGGATGCTTCTTTACAGGTCACCAAGTTGGGAGCAAAGATTTCTGGCTTTGCTGTTCTGGCGCACAGGGCCTTATGGTTAAAGTCTGGTCTGCGGATGTATTATCTAAATATAAGCTTTTGTCCATTCCTTACAAGTGTAAGACCTTGTTTGGGCCGGGTATGGCTGAGATTATTTCTGATATTACGGGAGGGAAGGGGCATTCTCTCCCTCAGGATAAGAGAAATAAACAGAAGGGTCGTCAGAGTAATTTTCTTTCCTTTCGTAACTTCTCTAATAAGTCTTCCTCCTCTTTTTCCTCCAAGCAGGATCAGTCCAAGCCCTCTTGGAAGTCCAATCAGTCCTGGAGCAAGGGGAAGCAACCTAAGAAGCCCGTTGCTGACTCAAAATCAACATAAAGGGTCTGTCCCTGTTTCGGGAATGGATCGAGTGGGGGGGCAGACTTTCCTTTTTCGCTCAGGCTTGGGTTCAAGATGTTCCGGATCCCTGGGTGGTAGATATTTTGTCCCAGGGATACAAACTAGAGTTCAAGACTTTTCCTCCCAGGGGCAGGCTTCTTCTCTCCAGATTATATGTAGACCAGATAAAAAGAGAGGCATTCTTATGTTGTGTTCAGGATCTTTCCCTATTCAGGAGCAGGGGCTGGGTTTCTATTCCAATCTGTTTATCGTTCCCAAAAAGGAGGAAACTTTCAGACCTATTCTAGATCTCAAGAGTGTAAACAAGTTTCTCAGAGTTCCGTCGTTCAAGATGGAAACTATTCGGTCCATTCTTCCTCTGGTCCAAGAGGGTCAATTCATGACAACAGTAGATCTGAAGGATGCGTATCTGCATATTCCCAACCACAAGGAACATCACAAGTTTCTGAGATTTGCTTTCCTAGACAAACATTTTCAGTTTATGGCCCTTCCTTTTGGTATTTCAACAGCTCCCAGGGTGTTCTCAAAGGTTCTGGTAGCATTGCTGGTGGTGCTCAGATTGCAGGGGGTTGTGGTAGCACCTTATCTGGATGACATTCTAGTTCAGGCGCCATCTTTTCAACTAGCAAGCTCCCACATGGAGTTATTGTTGTCTTTTCTGCGCTCCCACGGTTGGAAGGTGAATTTAGGAAAAAGTTACTTGATTCCGGCTACAAGAGTGTTTGGGTTTTTTTTGGGAATCATTCTAGATTCTCTAGAGATGAAGATTTTTTTGACAGAAGCAAGAAAATCAAAAATGTTCAATACGTGCCTTGCTCTTCAGTTCTTTCTTCGGCCGTCATTAGCCCAGTGTATGGAGGTTATTGGTCTGATGGTCTCAGTCATGAACATCATACCTTTTGCTCGGTTCCATCTCAGACCTCTACAGTTTTGCATGCTCAGACAATGGAACAGGGATTATGCTGATTTGTCTCCAAAGATTGTTCTAGATCAGACGACAAGAGATTCCCTTCTGTGGTGGTTGTCTCAGGATCTTCTCTCTCAGGGAACCTGTTTTTGCAGACCTGCCTTGGTGATAGTAACCATGGATGCCAGTCTGCTGGGTTGGGGAGCTGTCTGGGGTTTGTTGATGGCTCAGAGTCTATGGACTCAGGAGGAGTCGGTTCTACCCATAAATATCCTAGAGCTAAGGGCATGCTTCAATGCTCTTTGGTCCTGGCCTCATCTAGCTTCTGTCCAGTTTATCAGGTCTCAGTCGGACAATATAACGTCAGTGGCTTACATCAATCATCAGGGAGGAACTTGGAGTTCCTTGGCCATGACAGAGGTATCCAAGATTATTCAGTGGGCGGAGACCCACAACTGCTGTCTGTCTGCGATCCACATCCCAGGGGTGGACAATTGGGAAGCGGATTTTCTGAGCAGACAGACTTTTCATCCGGGGGAGTGGGAACTTCATCCGGAGGTGTTTTCCAGCTTGATTCTCAGATGGGGCAGCCGGAGTTGGATCTCATGGCATCTCGTCAGAATACCAAGCTCCCGAGGTACGGATCAAGGTCAAGGGATTCTCAGGCTGTTCTGATAGATGCTCTAGCAGTTCCTTGGAAGTTCCCTCTGGCATACGTGTTTCCTCCATTTGCTCTTCTTCCTCGGGTCATTGCTCGGATCAGACAAGAGAGGGCATCGGTGATTCTCATTGCACCAGCGTGGCCTTGCAGGATCTGGTATGCTGATCTGCTGGAAATGTCATGTTTTCCACCTTGGAGTCTTCCATTAAGGAAGGACCTTCTATTTCAGGGGCCCTTCCTTCATCCAAATCTCGTTTCTCTGAAGCTGACTGCTTGGAGATTGAACGCTTGATACTATCCAAGCGTGTTTTTTCTGAGTCGGTCATTGAGACTTTGATTCAGGTGGGTAAGCCTGTGACTTGAAAGATTTATTATAAGATATGGCGTAAATATCTGTATTGGTGTGAATCCAGGGGCTACTCGTGGAGTAGCTTTCGGATTCCTAGGATTTTGTCTTTTCTCCAGGAGGGTCTGGAGAAGGGTTTATCTGCTAGTACCCTGAAGGGTCAAATTTCAGCTTTGTCTATTTTGTTGCACAAGCGTCTGGCGGATGTGCCAGATGTTCAGTCTTTTTGTCAGGCCCTGGTTAGAATTCGGCCTATGTTTAAGTTTGCAACTCCTCCTTGGAGTCTTAATTTAGTTCTTGGAGTTCTCCAACAGGCTCTGTTTGAGCCTATGCATTCTTTGGATATTAAGTTGTTAACCTGGAAGGTTTTATTTTTGGTTGCTATCTCTTCGGCTCAAAGAGCTTCGGAGCTTTCAGTGTTGCAGTGTGAGTCTCCTTTTCTTATTTTTCATTCTGATAAGATAGTACTGCGTACTGTTCTAGGTTTTCTTCCCAAGGTTGTTTCTGATAAGAATATTAATAAAGAAATTGTTGTTCCTTCTTTGTGTCCTAATCCTTCTTCTCATAAGGAACGTTTGTTGCAAAACCTGAATGTAGTTCGTGCATTGAAATATTATTTGCAGGCGACTAAGGATTTTCACCAGTCTTCTTCTTTATTTGTTGTTTTTTCTGGGAAGCGTAAAGGTCAGAAAGCTACGGCTAATTCTCTTTCTTGTTGGTTGAGGAGTGTTATTCACTTGGCATATGAGACTGCTGGACAGCAGCCTCCTGAGAAAATCACGGCTCATGGGCTTTCAAAAATGGTGCTTCTGTAGATCAGATTTGCAAGGCTGCCACTTGGTCATCTTTACACACTTTTTCAAAAATTTTAAATTTGATACTTTTGCTTCAGCTGAGGCTTCTTTTGGGAGAAAGGTTCTTCAAGCAGTGGTGCCTTCTGTTTATTCTGTCTTGTCCCTCCCTTATAATTTGTGTCCTCTAGCTTGGGTATTGATTCCCAATAGTAATTATGATGATCCGTGGACTCACTGTGTCATTAGAAATAAAATAAAATGTATGCTTACCTGATAAATGTGTTTCTTTCTTTACACGGTGAGTCCATGGCCCGCCCTGTATTTTCAGACACTTTATTTATATATAAACCTCAGGCACCTCTGCACCTTATATTACTTCCTTTCTCCTTCCCTTTGGTCGAATGTTTGGGGGTTGTGGGTAAGGGAGTGGTATTTAACAGCTTTGCTGTGGTGCTCTTTGCCTCCTCCTGCTGGTCAGGAGTGATATTCCCAATAGTAATTATGATGATGCGTGGACTCACCGTGTTAAGAAAGAAACAAATTTATCAGGTAAGCATAAATTTTCTTTTTTCCATGCAATAAATACTTTATCATGCTCTTTTATACGCACAGTAGACATGTTTTTTTTTTTACTTTCCAAAGATTTCCCTGGAGAAGAAAATTTAAGGCACGCATGAAAGGGACTGTATTAGTGTGACATTTAAAATGACAGTATCACAGTGAGAACAAATAGCTTAGAAGAAATTCATCTACATATAAAGAAATATAGAAATATATACTGATGCTGGTTGTTTGTTTGTTTTTGCATAATTTAACCATCAAATACTCTTGTAATTGTACTACAAACATAAATAGAAATAAAAACTGTTGCAAACATGTAGTTGTTGAAAGCTCGTGAAAATTGCATGAACGCATGTAGATGCAGATGTTTAGTTTCCGGTCCTTCACTATTTATTGCTCTTCGCTTATTTTATACTCGCCTTTGAGACCTTTTTTTTTTTTTTTTTTAACCCATAATCTAGCAAAACAGCCCAGCGTTTCCTAAAGAGTAAATATATTATTTTGTATTCATAAGTAGAATATATTTTATAGAGAAGCTGTAATTATAGAGTACATATTGGTAAATGCACTGCTGTTCCAGACCGATGAGCACAGCCTATATAATTGCTTTAGAGACCTGCTGTACATTGAATGCTAAACCCAGTTTACTCTAGTGTCTCATTCATTTCTTCTTCTGTGCCAAATGTCTTCCTTGCTCCTAACATTACTTAAGCCCGGATCATAAACATCTTCCAGCAGAAATAATTCCCATACCAAATTACACTTTCTAGGAACATCTCTGACCTGAGACCTCTTGTTATACATTGATAATTTTATAGTTTGAGTTTATCATGGAAAATCGCTTTTGCAGCATAAAGTTACCGGGACACATGTAGGTTATAGCCAGTTTGGGGCTCATCTTTCACTAAATAGCTTTATCCTACAAGGAAAGTGGTGATAATGTGCTTAAAGGGACATTAAACCCACAGTTTTTTTTTTTTTATGATCCAGATAGAAAATACAATTTTAAACAACATTCCAATTTACTTCTATTATCTAATTTGCTTCATTATTTAGATATCCTATGTTGAAGAAATTGCAATGCACATGGTTCAGCCAATATCAAGAGAATGAAGCAAATTAGATAATAAAAAAAAATTGGAATGTTGTTTGAAATTGTATTCTCTATCTGAATCTTGAAAGAAAATGTTTGGGTTTAATGTCCCTTTAAGTGAGAAGTACCTTATTTCTAAAATTAAATGTGGCCTATTTTAGAGCTTCTAGTTTGGAAGTAGTTTTTATGTTTCCTAAAATAAAAAATATTTTTTCCTACTCAAAATATATATTTTCACATATGAAACAAGAATGAATTAGTGGATTACATAAGTGCTACAAATAAAAAGCATGTTTTACACGCATTTAAAACTCAAAATTTGTATGATTTTTATGAGAACCCTCTTCAGTGTTGTAAATTGTATCTTCTTTGCTAATTATTGTCAGATTTAAATTCCTTATGCACATACCAACCAATTAATGAGCAGTATGTAGGAAGGTCAGAATTTTACATTCCATAGAATGCACTCCAGCCACTCTGTGGGGAGTTGAAAAACTAAAATATTCAGCTTTAAATGAAAAAAAAAAAAAACACAGGTAAAATAAATAATGAAAGTATTCATTAAACTTTTTTTTTATTATTTAATTCCCTATGAATGTTTAATGTTCCTTTAAAGTGTCAGCGGTCGTTAAAGGGAAAGTCCCAAAAAAACTTTAATGATTCAAATAGGGTATGTATTTGTAAACAACTTTCCAATTTACTTTTATCACCAATTTTGCTTTGTTCTCTTGTTGTTATTAGTTGAAAGCTAAACATAGGAGGTTCATATACTAATTTCTTAGACCTTAAAGGCCGCCTCTAATTCTAAATGCATTTTGATAGTTTTTCACAACTAGAGGGCATTAGTTCATGTGTTTCATATAGATAACATTGAGTTCACGCACGTGAATTTACCGAGGAGTGAATCCTGGTTGGCTAAAATGCAAGTCTGTCAAAAGAACTGAAATAAGGGGGTAGTCTGCAGAGGCTTAGAAACAAGGTAATTACAGAGGTAAAAAGTGTATTAATATAACTGTGTTGGTTATGCAAAACTGAGGAATATTTAATAAAGGGATTATCTATCTTTTAAAACAACACAAATTCTGGTGTTGACTGTCCCTTTAAGGGTTTAACTAGAGCAGCTTCGCCGATAGTGGTGAAGGTGTGCTAGAACTGCATGTCTCACTTCCGGAGGCATGCAGATATAGCGCAGTCTTTCCAGTAAGACCTACGCATTATCCGGCACATGTATGAGCGCATTTGACCGCAGACATACAGGGTACATTGGTGGTCTTTAAGGTGTTAAAGTAATTGCACCATCCCCCAACCTCTGTGTTTTTTAGCTTCTTCACTGATTTTCCGGAGGTATTTTTTTTATTTATTTGGATACCATCATTTCTTCCGTTTGCAGAATTTAATTTTATTTATAATAAATGTTGTTATTGTTATGTTTCAGTGTCAGAATTTATAAATGATCAGGTTCCCTCATAGGTTGTTGACTCATAGTTAGCAATACTGGAGTGAATCCTACATACTTAAAGAGGCATGGAAGTGAAATTGAAAGTTTTATAGAGCATGCAATTTTAAAAACCATAAAACACAGTAGAGTAGCAGAATGAATACATGCATTCTAAATAGACAACACACAGGCACTTCATTTGGATTTTACATGAGTAGTAAAAAAAAAAAAAAAATCTGACAAACTAAGTTTTATTTTATTTCCCACTGCATCTTGTGACAGCCACCAGCCAATCACAAAATGGATATACAGATATTTTCTGTAAATCTTTCACATGATCAGTAGGTGCTGGTGCCTTAGAAAGTGTGCATATAAAAAGATTGTGCAAATTTGGATATTGAATGTGAATTTGAAAGTTGTTTGAAATAGTGTGCTCTATCCAAACCATGAAAGTTTAATTTGACTTTAGTGGTCCCAGTTGAAGTCTGATGTCATATGTACTTATTTTCTCTTGGTATCCTTTGGCGGAAGTTAGCCTCTTTATCATGCGCATGTCTAGAGCACTATATGGCAGTACTGTTTGCTGTAGTGTTATGGTGCTCAAGAAAATGTGCACACTCTTGAGTCTACCTTAGTATGCCCTTATGAAAAGAAGCTAAGTTTCAGCAAAGGTCATCAAGAGAAAGCAATACATTTGCTAAAACATAAAACTGGATTTTTTTTAATTGCTCTGTCTGAATCATAATATTTTTAATTTGGACTTCCATATCCCTTTAAGTATGCTGCAGGTTTTCTAACCCATGGACACCATACTCAAGTTGGTTTTCACGTGGTGTATCACTGGTTTGTTCTAGATTTGCAAAATCTTTACTAAACACTTTATTGGATTCAGTAAATACAGTAAATTTGTATAATAAACAAATGCATAATAAAAAGACAATGCAATAGCACTTAGTCTGAACTTCAAATTAGTAGATTTTTTTTTTCTGACAGATTTCAAAGTTATGTCTATTTCCACTGCATCATCTGACAGCCATCAGCCAATCACAAATGCATATACGTATATATTCTGTGAATTCTTGCACATGCTCAGTAGGAGCTGGTGACATAAAAAGTGTAAATATAAAAAGACTGTGCACATTTTGTTAAATGAAGTAAATTGGAAAGTTGTTTAAAAATTGCTGCTCTATCTGAATCGTGAAAGTTTAATTTTGGCTTGAGTGTCCCTTTAATGTGCATTTTTATTTGTTAATGTTATGTATCCATTTAAATAAGTTATTCTTGTTCATGTTAGTATTATACAGGGGTCTACCTATTTGTATTTCTACACATAGAATACCAAGAGACCAAAGCAAATATGATGATAAAAGTAAATTGGAAAGTTGTTTAAAATGACATCCCTATCTGAATCATGAAAGTTTAATTTTGACTAGACTGTCCCTTTAATTCTCAGCGGTAAAGGGTCCCTGGAATTTATTATTCCCCCCCCCCCCCCAAATGTTGATGGATAACTGGAGTATCATTGGGGGAAATGTCTGTTCTGAGAAACCTCATGAAATGGAAGTAAATATAATTGCACAGTTCTATTTCTATTGAAAACTTTTGTTTTTGTTGACTGATATATTTTGTGGGGTCAATATGAGGGCTGTCCTGTAAGTGTTCTTTATATATATATATATATATATATATATATATATATATATATATATATATATATATATATATATATAATCTCCTGTGTTGCAGAATTTATAGGAAAACGTTTTTCAGCGCTGTAAAATGTGTACAGCATTTTTGGCATAAATTAAATTCAGATATATCATACAATTCTAAACACATTTTCAATTTACTTCTGTTATCAAATTTGCTTTGTTCTCTTGATATTGTTTGCTGAATGAGGAGCAATGCGCTACGGGGAGCTATCTGAACACACCCAGTAAGCCAATAAAAAGAGGAATATATGTGCAGCCACCGCTCCGTAGCCTACCTAGGTATGCTTTTCAACTAAGGATGTTGAGAGAGTTAAATTGGAAAGTTGTTTAAACTGGCTTTTACTGCTCCCTGTATCTTGAGCTACTAGTTATATATACATTAGGAGCAATACATAAAGACTATTTATATAGATAATATGGTTGGGGGTTTTTTTGCTTAAAGGGATAGGAAAGTCCAAATTCAACTTGCCTGATTCAGATAGAGCATATAAATAATATACCATTTTAAACAACTTTCCAATTCACTTCTATTCTCTTAGAATTCCTTGTTGAAAAAGAATATGCACACATAATACACTAGTAGGAGCTAGTTGCTGATTGGTGCCTGCACACATTTGTCTCTTGTGATTGGCTAACTAGATATGTTCAGCTAGCTGCCAGCAGTGCAATGCTGTTCCTTCATCAAAAGATAACAAGAGAATGAAGCAAATTTGATAATAGAAGTAAATTGGAAAGTTGTTTAAAATTGTATGTTCTATCCAAATCATTAAAGAAAATTTTGGGGATTTCCTGTTCTTTTAACATTACATTGCAATATTATAGCATTACATAAAGTTCTTGAGCCCTGCTATTGCTGACCTTCACTTACGGCTTCAGACCTCCCTGTACCTGGATGAACACTGTTTATGATGGATCCATACTGACCACAGCATTACTATTTTTTCCAAGATGGATGTAGATGTTGCTGGTTAGTTAAATTGCTAATCTAGCACTAGTCATGTCCTTCTCTATTGGTATTAGGGAATATTCTTCTACCTTAATAGTAGACTTATTGAGCAGGTGTTACAAGATACATGTTCTATGTATGTGTCTCAGGCAATTGAATGTGCTTCATTACAAACATTTCTTATTTTTATTACAACATGAAATATTTATTTGTATTTCAGAGTTCGATTAGTAGAAAGAGGATCCCCACACAGTTTGCCTCTCATGGAATCAGGAAAAGTAAGTAGATTCTCATATTTCCATAAATATGTGTAAGTCTGTGTGTATCTATGTAAATATGTCTGTGTATGTATATAGATATATACATAATCTTTATAAAAAGTTGTAGTCCCATATTCCCTTGACAAATTAGATGCTTCCCAGAGACACATTTTTCTGAGATGAATTAAGATAGGATAAAGAAAGATAAATTGCCCAGGTTACATGTACTGAGGTAGAGTTGCAAATTTAATTTATAAACTGGGTTGCAGTTTTCATGTGTATTAAAGAGACAGTGTACACCAATTTTCATATAGCTGCATGTAATAGAAGCTACTATAAAGATGAATATGCACAAATAATTATCTAAAAATCCAGCATAAAACTTTTTAAAAACTTACTTAGAAGCTCCCGGTTTAGCACTGTTGATGAGGTTAAGTTGGCACACCATGGAAAGGGGCTGGGAAAGCAGAAAGCGCAGTGTTCTGCTGTGAGGCGTTCAGAACAACGAATGCTTCAGACAAATCAAGGAACTTTCAGCATGAAGTATTTTATACTTCATTACTCAAAGTCCCCTTTATTTGATCCACTAGCAAATCCTAATGTTTCACAAAAGCTAGGATTTACTATCACTTTAAGGGACATTGAAGTGATATATTGTTTAATTAATTCAGGTGAGGCAGGCGGTATTTACTAACTCTACATGGTTATTTAATGGCCATAATTCCTTTGTTATGCGCCAAAAATGGACAGATGTGTGAACTATAGTGACTGTTCTTAGGATAGAATATGATGGAGAGGCCGATATGTGTTCTACCCTAGTGTGCAGAAAACTATAGAAATATAAACTTTTTGCTCACTATGATATTGTTCATATGTTGCAGACAGTACAGTAGGAATTATTAGCAGTATGTCATGAAGACCTCTGCCAGACTCCTTTATCTCTCTCACTGGTCAATATCAGCTGCACCTTTCTGTTAGTTCTTATACTGGCTCCACATATGCTGCACAATCAAATTCAAGGTATTGACCATAACATACAAAGTGATTAATACATTAAATTCAAAGATATTTCCACACTCCTCTTTAGAAATTCCCAAACTGCCATCTTTCATTTACCAATGACTAATGTATATTCTCATCAATCGTTACCTCCTCCACACCAAGACATCTCTTTTTGCATTTACTCTGTGGAAGGTTCTGCCTTGCTTTTTAAATATTTTTTTTTACATTACATTTACCCCAGGTACAGTAATTATCTACCCCCTAAATGTTTATCAGTTTCCAACTGTCGCTTCTCTCTGCTACTGCAGCTAAATACTACACACATATGTGTGTGTGTGTGTGTATATATATATATACACTCTGTGTTGGGTGGGACCGATACGATACAGAAAAAAAATGTTTAGAGCGGCAGTGAGTGGGAAGGAGGGGGATGGAGGGAGAGGGGGCTCCTATAGTGGTTGGGGGATTAGAGGGTGGGCAATCAATCTGGGAGGGGGAAGGGGGTAGGGTAATGAGAGGGGGTAGCTACACTACAGAAAAAAAAGTTTATTACGGGTAAGACTGCTGCCTTGCAGAAAAAAAATGTTGGGATAGAGAGATAGGGATAGAGAGATAGGGATAGGGATAGATGGATAGGGATAGATGGATAGGGATAGATGGATAGGGATAGAGAGATAGGGATAGATGGATAGGGATAGATGGATAGGGATAGATGGATAGGGATAGATGGATAGGGATAGAGAGATAGGGATAGATGGATAGGGATAGATGGATAGGGATAGATGGATAGGGATAGATGGATAGGGATAGAGAGATAGGGATAGATGGATAGGGATAGATGGATAGGGATAGATGGATAGGGATAGATGGATAGGGATAGATGGATAGGGATAGAGAGATAGGGATAGATGGATAGGGATAGAGAGATAGGGATAGATGGATAGGGATAGATGGATAGGGATAGATGGATAGGGATAGAGAGATAGGGATAGGGATAGATGGATAGGGATAGATGGATAGGGATAGAGAGATAGGGATAGGGATAGATGGATAGGGATAGAGAGATAGGGATAGGGATAGATGGATAGGGATAGATGGATAGAGGGGGAGAGATAGAGGGTTAGGGACAGATGGATAAGAGTGATAGGGATAGATGTACAGAGGGAGAGAGACGGGGGGGAGAGACAGAAAGATGGATAGAGAGATATAGAGATAGATGGCTAGAGGGAGAGGGATAGACTGCTAGAGGGAGAGGGATAGATGGCTAGAGGGAGAGGGATAGATGGCTAGAGGGAGAGGGATAGATGGCTAGAGGGAGAGGGATAGATGGTTAGAGGGAGAGGGATAGATGGCTAGAGGGAGAGGGATAGATGGCTAGAGGGAGAGGGATAGATGGCTAGAGGGAGAGGGATAGATGGCTAGAGGGAGAGGGATAGATGGCTAGAGGGAGAGGGATAGATGGCTAGAGGGAGAGGGATAGATGGCTAGAGGGAGGGGGATAGATGGCTAGAGGGAGAGGGATAGATGGCTAGAGGGAGAGGGATAGATGGCTAGAGGGAGAGGGATAGATGGCTAGAGGGAGAGGGATAGATGGCTAGAGGGAGAGGGATAGATGGCTAGAGGGAGAGGGATAGATGGCTAGAGGGAGAGGGATAGATGGCTAGAGGGAGAGGGATAGATGGCTAGAGGGATAGATGGCTAGAGGGAGAGGGATAGATGGCTAGAGGGAGAGGGATAGATGGCTAGAGGGAGAGGGATAGATGGTTAGAGGGAGGGGGATAGATGGCTAGAGGGAGAGGGATAGATGGTTAGAGGGAGAGGGATAGATGGCTAGAGGGAGAGGGATAGATGGCTAGAGGGAGAGGGATAGATGGTTAGAGGGAGAGGGATAGATGGCTAGAGGGAGAGGGATAGATGGCTAGAGGGAGAGGGATAGATGGCTAGAGGGAGAGGGATAGATGGCTAGAGGGAGAGGGATAGATGGCTAGAGGGAGAGGGATAGATGGCTAGAGGGAGAGGGATAGATGGCTAGAGGGAGAGGGATAGATGGCTAGAGGGATAGATGGCTAGAGGGAGAGGGATAGATGGCTAGAGGGAGAGGGATAGATGGCTAGAGGGATAGGGATAGATGGTTAGAGGGAGAGGGATAGATGGTTAGAGGGAGAGGGATAGATGGCTAGAGGGAGAGGGATAGATGGCTAGAGGGAGAGGGATAGATGGCTAGAGGGAGAGGGATAGATGGCTAGAGGGATAGATGGCTAGAGGGATAGATGGCTAGAGGGATAGATGGCTAGAGGGATAGATGGCTAGAGGGATAGATGGCTAGAGGGATAGATGGCTAGAGGGAGAGGGATAGATGGCTAGAGGGAGAGGGATAGATGGTTAGAGGGAGAGGGATAGATGGTTAGAGGGATAGGGATAGATGGTTAGAGGGAGAGGGATAGATGGCTAGAGGGAGAGGGATAGATGGCTAGAGGGAGAGGGATAGATGGCTAGAGGGAGAGGGATAGATGGCTAGAGGGAGAGGGATAGATGGCTAGAGGGAGAGGGATAGATGGCTAGAGGGAGAGGGATAGATGGCTAGAGGGAGAGGGATAGATGGCTAGAGGGATAGATGGCTAGAGGGAGAGGGATAGATGGCTAGAGGGAGAGGGATAGATGGTTAGAGGGAGAGGGATAGATGGCTAGAGGGAGAGGGATAGATGGCTAGAGGGAGAGGGATAGATGGCTAGAGGGAGAGGGATAGATGGCTAGAGGGAGAGGGATAGATGGCTAGAGGGAGAGGGATAGATGGCTAGAGGGAGAGGGATAGATGGCTAGAGGGAGAGGGATAGATGGCTAGAGGGAGAGGGATAGATGGCTAGAGGGAGAGGGATAGATGGTTAGAGGGAGAGGGATAGATGGTTAGAGGGAGAGGGATAGATGGTTAGAGGGAGAGGGATAGATGGCTAGAGGGAGAGGGATAGATGGCTAGAGGGAGAGGGATAGATGGCTAGAGGGAGAGGGATAGATGGCTAGAGGGAGAGGGATAGATGGCTAGAGGGAGAGGGATAGATGGCTAGAGGGAGAGGGATAGATGGCTAGAGGGAGAGGGATAGATGGCTAGAGGGAGAGGGATAGATGGCTAGAGGGAGAGGGATAGATGGCTAGAGGGAGAGGGATAGATGGCTAGAGGGAGAGGGATAGATGGCTAGAGGGAGAGGGATAGATGGCTAGAGGGAGAGGGATAGATGGCTAGAGGGAGAGGGATAGATGGCTAGAGGGAGAGGGATAGATGGCTAGAGGGAGAGGGATAGATGGCTAGAGGGAGAGGGATAGACGGCTAGAGGGAGAGGGATAGACGGCTAGAGGGAGAGGGATAGACGGCTAGAGGGAGGGGGATAGACGGTTAGAGGGAGAGGGATAGATGGTTAGAGGCAGGGGGATTGATGGTTAGAGGCAGGGGGATTGATGGCTAGAGGGAGAGGGAATAGATGGTTAGAGGGAGAGGGAATAGATGGTTAGAGGGAGAGGGAATAGATGGCTAGAGGGAGAGGGATAGATGGCTAGAGGGAGAGGGATAGATGGCTAGAGGGAGAGGGATAGATGGTTAGAGGGAGAGGGATAGATGGTTAGAGGGAGAGGGATAGATGGCTAGAGGGAGGGGGATAGATGGTTAGAGGGAGAGGGATAGATGGCTAGAGGGAGGGGGATAGATGGCTAGAGGGAGGGGGCAGGAGCAGGTGGAACCACTGCACTGCAGAAAAAAAATGTTGAGAGCGGCAGAGAGGGGGAAAAGGGAGAGGGGATCCTGGTTAGTGTGCGAGTATGGGTGTTCAACTTTTTGGGTGAGTAGGGTTTTTTACTTTCATCTCTTAATACAAGCACAAGCAAATGTGCACAAAAAGCCGCTGCCTAGCGATGTTATTGCAGGGGCGCTAATTTGCGCTCCACTCGTAATCTCGCCCTTGATGTGCCTATGGTTCTAATCTGCCACCTAATGTATGTTTCTATATTTAATCTGTGTCCTAGAGATCCAGATAAAGATGATTTATCCATAGCATGTTTCCTTGTGAAATCTCGCTGAGGTAATGATACTAGATAAGTTTTTGTTTTTGCATTTACCTAAATAATTTTGTGTATTTTCATAGTTTTAACATGTCTGAATAATAAGCCGTAATCCCCCGTCTTTAATCTTCTAGTAGAGGCTGATTTTGTAACCTACAAGTCCTTTTCTTTCTCACTATAGATCCTCCCAGGAGTTCGTATAATAATTGCAAATCCAGAAACAAAAGGACCCCTTGGAGACTCGCATCTTGGGGAGGTGAGTCACCCAGAGCATCTGCGTAAAACGATTGTGCATTATATTCTCAGAAACGCGTTTCATCTTGTAGACACAGGCAATCCTGAAACAATGGTACATAGCAGGCCCAATGGTAACAGCACAGAAGGGCATAAAACACTGACCGTTTGTCTTCTGTTAAACATAGTTGTTTCCTTTATGTTGTCCATAGTTGATAGTTTATCATTGCAAAGAGATGACCCTACACATTTCTTATACTTTTTTACAGCGCTGGTAAATGTTCAGCTCTATGGACTTTACCGATAGGGCATTTTACAGCATTGCGCAATTTCCCTTATGATTTATGTAAATGTCTTCTATTATTCTACTCCATAACTGTTAACTTAATGTTACAGCGCTGCGTAATATGTTGGTGCTTTATAAATAAACAACAATAATAATAAGTATTACTGAGTCCCCATGCACTTGATTTCATTTCACAGTCTGGCATATCAGCAGTTACTAATAGTATTTTTATATTTTTTCTTAAACTTGTTAGGTATACTTAAAATTTCCATTGCTTTAGACTTGCATTTGTTAAAGTTTTTATTTTACAATCTATTTACTGTTAATATCGGGGGGGGGGGGGTTGTTGTTGTTTTTTATACAAATGAAAGCAATTAACTCCAAAAAAAATCATCTTTTTCAGTTGGGATTTTATATGAAAAATGTTCTACAACTTTGTCTAATTTGCAATTGTATGATTCATTCAATCACAAAGAATTTCTATTAATTGAAGCAACATGGACTAGATTCAGGGTATATTTTGGCCTAGGCAAACAAGGCACTTGCCTAGTGCGGCATATTGGGGGGGGGGGGGGGCAAAAAATTTTTGGTAACTATATTTGTACGAACCTTAGTTATTTTAGAAGTATTATACAGGTATATAATGGGAGATTTTGCCCAAAGAGCTTATATTCTATGGGGTATAGACTGCTCATGGAGCTTACATTTTATATGTAGCTCTGAACCTTTATTAAAAAAATGCATAAAAAAGTTATAAGGGCTTTAACATAGAGATATATATATATATATATATATGTGTGTGTGTGTATATGTATGTATATATATATATATATATATATATATATATATATATATATATATATATATATATACACAGTATATTGATCAAAGAGAGCACTAACAGTTAACCTAATCCTGCTACCCCCTATCAAGCCAGTCAAATACAGACACCGTCCCTTTAAGAACAAATCAGTGTAAACATCACACTCATATTGAGATAATTTAAAACAATATTTATCAGGGCAATAAAAAACAAACCAATCCAACTGAGCCTATATCAGGGATCCCTAAATAAATGTTACCGGTATAAATGTTGCAACATAAAATATAGCATAGCCATGTAATGTGGCACAACGTAATCAGCAATCTGTTAAAGTTTCACCTGGAATAGTGAACAATGTATCCACAAGATGTTACAGTTCATATAAGTGTAACAAAACAGGGCAAGTAAACCTCTCTTCTTAGTGACAGGGAATTCACAGTAGTATGTAAACAGACCAGTGGTCCTCCTAGAGGCCAAACTCACCGGACCACCAGATCTTCTGCAGGGACTCAACAGCTCTGACTTGCTATATGTTAATATGCAGGTCTTCTTACCCCTTATGCCAGGACCGGCTTTTTAAAAAACACACTGACTCTGTGTGTCCGCCTCCAATTCGTGATGTCACTGACTGAGTGTTGCTGCTGCTTTTTTCCAAGACCGGTGGAAAAACATGATGCAAATTTGTGCTGTATGAATATTGGTACAAATACAGTTCAAGTAGAAAGTGTCCCTTCAATCAGAAGAGAGGAATGGGCTCAGTGAACAGAAAATGTGCACACTATTTAGTTACTCATAGTGTGTCTATCCAGCTTCTAGCTACATGTGTTTCACCCCACAGCTGATCGCTCTCAGGGCTTCATCAGGCATGACAAGTTGATGTCTGTATCATTCATTTGCCTTTATTTATACATGCCACGAGTGTATTAACTCTTGATTGCCCTAAGTGTAGTACTATAATTTTAACTGTTTAAATACAATCACAGTGGTCGAGAATGGCAACCCCCAATTCAAAATTTTAACAGTAGGATTCTGCATATATACAATAAATATCAATAAATTTGCGCATGTTTACTTTATCTATGTATTTATTATCTGCATCAAATATAAGGCTTATAATGTAAACATTGGAATTCTGCATATATACAATACCAAAATAGGCTAGTAACAAACTTTTGCAAATCAAAAATTCTTATCAATACATAGAAACAAGCTTACTTTATCTATGTGTTTATTACCTGCATCAAATATAAGGCTTATAATTTTAAAACTATTGTACAAGATACGCTCAGACACACAACCAAAGTATCTGAGCTAATATCTAAAAGAGGCACCTGTACAAAAAACATATATTTAAAAAAATATATATGTATATATATATATATATATATATATATATATATACACACAACAATAGAAATTAAAATGTAAAAATTAATACTAATGAAAATATAAAATAAAATAAAAATCAAAGTGTCTACAATCAACAGATAAGAGAGGATGTGTTCTTTTTAAAGACACAGTCCAATAATGTACCAAAGTCCTATGGATTCAGGAGATATCAATCGATGTAGAAGTACCAAGGCGCACATCCAGGCAGCTCTTCTTGTAATGTCACACCAGACAAAGAAGACTCTATGATACAAAAGATAGAAGGCGCCACATAGTGCAAATCAGAGGGTCACACAGAGTAAATTGTGCAGATGAAGTCAATCCTATTCACGTGAAGTATAGCACAATATGTGCCAATAAAGCAGGCTGGATCCAAAAAGTCGTCCGGCACACTCTCAGGCAACTCAGCACCTAGATGTTATCCTTGTCCCACCATGGAGGAGTCCAGGGATAAAAACACATACTCACACAGCAACCCAGCAGCCGGCAATAGACAGAGGGGTGTGGAGTTCCACAAGGATAGGCAGTCCAGAAGTCCAAAAGGAATAAGTAGCAACAGCAGCAAGATATAGATAAAAGGTTTATTAAAAACAGTAACGCATTTCTCAGTGACGCAGCACCATTTCCTCAGGTGTGTGTATGTGTTTTTATCCCTGGTAAACGCGATTGGGTTTGCGTCGAGTAAGGGTGTTCATTTCCCCCCCCCCCCCACTGTTTGTGCTCCATTGAAGTCTATGGGGGAATTCATTAACGCAGTTGCGATATTCGAAGTTTAGCTTTTATCATTCGTCGGGTTAGCAAAAACCTTTTACTTTCAACTTGTAATACGAGCGCAACCCAATGCGCGCAAAAAGCCTCCACCTAGCGAAGTTAGCACTCAAGTTGGAGCACAAACTACAGCTCAAATCGTAATCTAGCTAGGGTTGCCACCTCAGCCATGTTTTCCGGGACACTTATAAGTTACACATGTTGCAGGGTGTGCAGGGATGAATATGGATAGAGCTGTCTAGAAACACAATACATGTTCCTTTCTGCACACCCTGCGGCACGTGTAACTCATAAGTGTCCAGGAAAACATGGCGCAGGTGGCAACCCTAAATCCAGCCCATAATTTTCATTGAATGTTTGAATTCTTTAGCCATTAGCATTAATCGCATGCTAATTCCTCCAGGCTGCTCATAAAAGACCAAATGTTTTTGCACCACCTCAGTCAAAGTAAGTTCAGAGGAATGAATAAGATTATGTAAGATTTCCTTTTTATTAGTAGTTTCTAAAGCAGAACTCAGTACAGCACATGGCAGTGATTGGTTATAGGAAGTAAGCAATTTAGGCTTTAGTAGTAAGTTTGGTGGAGGACTCAGGCAAATGTGTACAATAGCACCACCACAGTCCTTAAATGGTAGTACAAGCAGCACTTAAATTAGGTAGTATGGTGCAACCTTTTGTGGCTCCCTAAAAAAATAGGTTTTGACAGGTTCCCAAATAATCTTCCTGGCTTCTAAATTTGCCAGCCCCTGATAAAATACTAAACAGATTCTACTAAAGAGCAGCTTTAGCTTAATGATGTGTTGAATTTACATAGAAGATTTTGCTGGGAGTTTTTTTTTTTTTTTTTTTTTTTGCTATCTGTTAAATGACTTTCCCTTTTCATGTATTTTATTTTAGATATCTGATGATCAATGAAAGTAATTTTCTGTTAGAGACGTTGAATATCAGTAGTGGTTATAGAAATAGATAATAGCTCTTTTGATTTCTGACGGAGCATTAATCAATGAGAGTTAGCTTTTTCCTTTGTTCAATATACATTTAGTTAGTGCATCAATGTAATTTTGCTTTTGAAAATTAAAATATGAAATTATATGTAATTAACTTGTAGATTAATTATTTTTTTTCTATTATGTTAATAAGCTTTTAATCTCTAAGTTAATTTCTTTTTGTTTTAAGCTGCATAGTTTATAAAAAATACATTGAATTACTGCAACACAAAATACTGCAAAGTTTTAAGAATTTGTGCATTTATTGGAATCACTTTTGTACTGCTAAATTAGCACTTTAGAATGAGGATAGTTTTTTAAATAAGTTATTTGACAAGTGTTTAGATGTGCAGTATTTAAAGAATTGAAATAGACTACAATGAATGCACTAAATGTGAAACTGTACCCATGTCCTGAAATATCCGATAAAATTAATTAATTTCAAACTGCAACAAATTATTTAGGCCTAGATTTGGAGTTCGGCGGTAGAAGGGCTGTTAACGCTCCGCTGGCTTTTTTCTGGCCGCACCATAAATTTAACTCTGGTATCGAGAGTTCAAACAAATGCTGCGTTAGGCTCCAAAAAAGGAGCGTAGAGCATTTTTACCGCAAATGCAACTCTCGATACCAGAGTTGCTTACGGACGCGGCCAGCCTCAAAAACATGCTCGTGCACGATATCCCCATAGGAAACAATGGGGCTGTTTGAGCTGAAAAAAAACCTAACACCTGCAAAAAAGCAGCGTTCAGCTCCTAACGCAGCCCCATTGTTTCCTATGGGGAAACACTTCCTAAGTCTGCACCTAACACTCTAACATGTACCCCGAGTCTAAACACCCCTACCCTTACACTTATTAACCCCTAATCTGCCGCTCCCGCTATCGCTGACCCCTGCATATTATTTTTAACCCCTAATCTGCCGCTCCGTAAACCGCCGCAACCTACGTTATCCCTATGTACCCCTAATCTGCTGCCCTAACATCGCCGACCCCTATATTATATTTATTAACCCCTAATCTGCCCCCCACAACGTCGCCTCCACCTGCCTACACTTATTAACCCCTAATCTGCCGAGCGGACCTGAGCGCTACTATAATAAAGTTATTAACCCCTAATCCGCCTCACTAACCCTATCATAAATAGTATTAACCCCTAATCTGCCCTCCCTAACATCGCCGACACCTAACTTCAATTATTAACCCCTAATCTGACGACCGGAGCTCACCGCTACTATAATAAATGGATTAACCCCTAAAGCTAAGTCTAACCCTAACACTAACACCCCCCTAAATTAAATATAATTTAAATCTAACGAAATAAATTAACTCTTATTAAATAAATTATTCCTATTTAAAGATAAATACTTACCTGTAAAATACATCCTAATATAGCTACAATATAAATTATAATTATATTATAGCTATTTTAGGATTTATATTTATTTCTTCTGTTATGTGTGATCAGTCCACGGGTCATCATTACTTCTGGGATATTATCTGCTCCCCTACAGGAAGTGCAAGAGGATTCACCCAGCAGAGTTGCCATATAGCTCCTCCCCTCTACGTCACCTCCAGTCATTCTCTTGCACCCAAAGACTAGATAGGAGGTGTGAGAGGACTATGGTGATTATACTTAGTTTTTAGAACTTCAATCAAAAGTTTGTTATTTTACAATAGCACCGGAGCGTGTTATTACCTCTCTGGCAGAGTTTGAAGAAGAATCTACCAGAGTTTTTCTTATGATTTTAACCGGAGTAGTTAACATCATATTGCTGTTTCTCGGCCATCTGAGGGAGGTAAAAACTTCAGATCAGGGGACAGCGGGCAGTTGAATCTGCATTGAGGTATGTAGCAGTTTTTATTTTCTGAATGGAATTGATGAAAAAATCCTGCCATACCGTTATAATGAACATGTATGTATGCTTTACACTTTAGTATTCTGGGGATGGTATTACACCGGAATTACTCTGTAAAAGTACATTAAACCTTTTATTAGGTATTTTTCATGTTAAACGTTTTTGCTGGAATGTAGAATCGTTTGCATTAATGAGGTACTGAGTGAATAAATATTTGGGCATTATTTTTCCACTTGGCAGTTTGCTTGTGTTAATTATGACAGTTTCGTTTCTCTCTCACTGCTGTGTGTGAGAGGGAGGGGCCGTTTTTGGCGCTCTTTGCTACGCATCAAAAATTTCCAGTCAGTTTTTCTGCATGATCCGGTTCATCTCTAACAGAACTCAGGGGTCTTCAAACTTCTTTGAAGGGAGGTAGATTCTCTCAGCAGAGCTGTGAGACTTATATAGTGACTGTGATTTAAAACGTTGCTCTGTAATTTTTATGTTTAAAATTTAATTAGTGTTATTTTACTAATGGGAACAAACCTTTGCTAAAAAGTTGTGTTGTTTGTTAAGAGTGATGCTATAACTGTTTTTCAGTTCATTATTTCAACTGTCATTTAATCGTTTAGTGCTTCTTGAGGCACAGTACGTTTTTATTAAATAAAATTGTAACCGAGTTGCATGTTTATTGCTAGTGTGTTAAACATGTCTGATTCAGAGGAAGATACCTGTGTCATTTGTTCCAATGCCAAGGTGGAGCCCAATAGAAATTTATGTACTAACTGTATTGATGCTACTTTAAATAAAAGCCAATCTGTACAAATTGAACAAACAGCGAGGGGAGAGTTATGCCGACTAACTCGCCTCACGTGTCAGTACCTGCATCTCCCGCCCGGGAGGTGCGTGATATTATGGCGCCTAGTACATCTGGGCAGCCATTACAGATAACATTACAAGATATGGCTACTGTTATGACTGAAGTTTTGGCTAAATTACCAGAACTAAGAGGCAAGCGTGATCACTCTGGGGTGAGAACAGAGTGCGCTGATAATTCTAGGGCCATGTCTGATACTGCGTCACAGCTTGCAGAGCATGAGGACGGAGAGCTTCATTCTGTAGGTGACGGTTCTGATCCAAACAGATTGGATTCAGATATTTCAAATTTTAAATTTAAATTGGAAAACCTCCGTGTATTACTAGGGGAGGTCTTAGCAGCTCTCAACGATTGTAACACTGTTGCAATACCAGAGAAAATGTGTAGGTTGGATAAATACTTTGCGGTACCGGCGAGTACTGACGTTTTTCCTATACCTAAGAGATTAACTGAAATTGTTACTAAGGAGTGGGATAGACCCGGTGTGCCGTTCTCACCCCCTCCAATATTTAGAAAGATGTTTCCAATAGACGCCACCACACGGGACTTATGGCAAACGGTCCCTAAGGTGGAGGGAGCAGTTTCTACTTTAGCTAAGCGTACCACTATCCCGGTGGAGGATAGCTGTGCTTTTTCAGATCCTATGGATAAAAAATTAGAGGGTTACCTTAAGAAAATGTTTGTTCAACAAGGTTTTATATTACAACCCCTTGCATGCATCGCGCCGATCACGGCTGCGGCAGCATTTTGGATTGAGTCTCTGGAAGAGAACCTTAGTTCAGCTACGCTGGACGACATTACGGACAGGCTTAGAGTCCTTAAACTAGCTAATTCATTCATTTCGGAGGCCGTAGTACATTTAACCAAACTTACGGCTAAGAATTCAGGATTCGCCATTCAGGCACGTAGGGCGCTGTGGCTAAAATCCTGGTCGGCTGATGTAACTTCTAAGTCCAAATTACTTAATATACCTTACTTAATATACCTTTCAAGGGGCAAACTTTATTTGGGCCCGGTTTGAAAGAAATTATTGCTGACATTACAGGAGGTAAGGGCCACGCTCTACCTTAAGACAAAGCCAAAGCTAAGGCTAGACAGTCTAATTTTCGTCCCTTTCGGAATTTCAAAGCAGGAGCAGCGCCAACTTCCACTGCACCAAAACAGGGAGGAGCTGTTGCTCGTTACAGACAAGGCTGGAAGCCTAACCAGTCCTGGAACAAGGGCAAGCAGGCCAGTAAACCTGCTGCTGCCCCAAAGACAGCATGAACCGAGGGCCCCCGATCCGGGACCGGATCTAGTGGGGGGCAGACTCTCTCTCTTCGCCCAGGCTTGGGCAAGAGATGTCCAGGATCCCTGGGCGCTAGAGATCATATCTCAGGGATACCTTCTAGACTTCAAATTCTCTCCCCCAAGAGGGAGATTTCATCTGTCAAGGTTGTCAACAAACCAAATAAAGAAGGACGCGTTTCTACGCTGTGTACAAGATCTATTATTAATGGGAGTGATCCATCCGGTTCCGCGGTCGGAACAAGGACAAGGGTTTTACTCAAACCTGTTTGTGGTTCCCAAAAAAGAGGGAACTTTCAGGCCAATCTTGGATTTAAAGATCCTAAACAAATTCCTAAGAGTTCCATCGTTCAAAATGGAAACTATTCGGACAATCTTACCCATGATCCAAGAGGGTCAGTACATGACCACAGTGGATTTAAAGGATGCTTACCTTCACATACCGATTCACAAAGATCATTACCGGTATCTAAGGTTTGCCTTCTTAAACAGGCATTACCAGTTTGTAGCTCTTCCATTCGGATTGGCTACGGCTCCAAGAATCTTTACAAAGGTTCTGGGTGCCCTTCTGGCGGTACTAAGACCGCGAGGAATTTCGGTAGCTCCGTACCTAGACGACATTCTGATACAAGCTTCAAGCTTTCAAACTGCCAAGTCTCATACAGAGTTAGTTCTGGCATTTCTAAGGTCGCATGGATGGAAAGTGAACGAAAAGAAGAGTTCTCTCTTTCCTCTCACAAGAGTTCCATTCTTGGGGACTCTTATAGATTCTGTAGCAATGAAGATTTATCTGACAGAAGACAGATTAACAAAGCTTCTAAATGCATGCCGTGTCCTTCATTCCATTCAACTCCCGTCAGTAGCTCAATGCATGGAGGTGATCGGCTTAATGGTAGCAGCAATGGACATAGTTCCCTTTGCACGCCTACATCTCAGACCGCTGCAATTGTGCATGCTGAGTCAGTGGAATGGGGATTACTCAGATTTGTCCCCCACTCTGAATCTGGATCAAGAGACCAGAAACTCTCTTCTATGGTGGCTTTCTCGGCCACATCTGTCCAGGGGGATGCCGTTCAGCAGGCCGGACTGGACAATTGTAACAACAGACGCCAGCCTTCTAGGTTGGGGCGCTGTCTGGAATTCTCTGAAGGCTCAGGGACAATGGAGTCAGGAGGAAAGTCTCCTGCCAATAAACATTCTGGAATTGAGAGCAGTTCTCAATGCCCTTCTAGCTTGGCCCCAGTTAAAGACTCGGGGGTTCATCAGGTTTCAGTCGGACAACATCACGACTGTAGCTTACATCAACCATCAAGGAGGGACAAGAAGCTCCCTAGCAATGATAGAAGTATCAAAGATAATTTGCTGGGCAGAGTCTCACTCTTGCCACCTGTCAGCAATCCACATCCCGGGAGTGGAGAACTGGGAGGCGGATTTCTTGAGTCGCCAGACTCTTCATCCGGGGGAGTGGGAACTTCATCCGGAGGTCTTTGCCCAAATACTTCGACGTTGGGGCAAACCAGAGATAGATCTCATGGCGTCTCGCCAGAACGCCAAACTTCCTCGCTACGGATCCAGATCCAGGGATCCGGGAGCGGTTCTGATAGATGCTTTGACAGCACCTTGGAACTTCAGGATGGCTTATGTGTTTCCACCCTTCCCTCTGCTTCCTCGATTGATTGCCAAAATCAAACAGGAGAGAGCATCAGTGATTCTAATAGCGCCTGCATGGCCGCGCAGGACTTGGTATGCAGATCTAGTGGACATGTCATCCTGTCCGCCTTGGTCTCTACCTCTAAGACAGGACCTTCTGATTCAGGGTCCATTCAAACATCAAAGTCTAACTTCTCTGAAGCTGACTGCTTGGAAATTGAACGCTTGATTTTATCAAAACGTGGTTTTTCTGAGTCGGTTATTGATACCCTGATACAGGCTAGGAAGCCTGTTACCAGAAAGATTTACCATAAAATATGGCGTAAATACCTATACTGGTGTGAATCCAAAGATTACTCCTGGAGTAAGGTTAGGATTCCTAGGATATTGTCTTTTCTACAAGAAGGTTTAGAAAAGGGTTTATCGGCTAGCTCATTAAAGGGACAGATCTCAGCTCTGTCCATCTTGTTACACAGGCGTCTGTCAGAAAATTCAGACATCCAGGCCTTTTGTCAGGCTTTAGCTAGGATCAAGCCTGTGTTTAAAACTGTTGCTCCGCCATGGAGTTTAAACTTAGTTCTTAACGTTTTACAGGGTGTTCCGTTTGAACCCCTTCATTCCATTGATATAAAATTGTTATCTTGGAAAGTTCTATTTTTAATGGCTATTTCCTCGGCTCGAAGAGTCTCTGAGTTATCAGCCCTACATTGTGATTCTCCTTATCTGATCTTTCACTCAGACAAGGTAGTTCTGCGTACTAAACCTGGGTTCTTACCTAAGGTAGTCACTAACAGAAATATCAATCAAGAGATTGTTGTTCCATCCTTGTGTCCAAATCCTTCTTCAAAGAAGGAACGTCTTCTACACAATCTGGATGTAGTTCGTGCCCTCAAGTTCTACTTGCAGGCAACTAAAGATTTTCGCCAAACTTCTTCCCTGTTTGTCGTTTATTCTGGACAGAGGAGAGGTCAAAAAGCTTCTGCTACCTCTCTCTCTTTTTGGCTTCGTAGCATAATACGTTTAGCCTATGAGACTGCTGGACAGCAGCCTCCTGAAAGAATTACAGCTCATTCCACTAGAGCTGTGGCTTCCACTTGGGCCTTTAAGAATGAGGCCTCTGTTGAACAGATTTGCAAGGCTGCAACTTGGTCTTCGCTTCATACTTTTTCCAAATTTTACAAATTTGACACTTTTGCTTCTTCGGAGGCTATTTTTGGGAGAAAGGTTCTTCAGGCAGTGGTTCCTTCTGTATAATGAGCCTGCCTATCCCTCCCGTCATCCGTGTACTTTTGCTTTGGTATTGGTATCCCAGAAGTAATGATGACCCGTGGACTGATCACACATAACAGAAGAAAACATAATTTATGCTTACTTGATAAATTCCTTTCTTCTGTTGTGTGATCAGTCCACGGCCCGCCCTGTTTTTTAAGGCAGGTACATATTTTTTAAATTATAATTCAGTCACCACTACACCCTTGGTTTCTCCTTTCTCGTCGGTCTTTGGTCGAATGACTGGAGGTGACGTAGAGGGGAGGAGCTATATGGCAACTCTGCTGGGTGAATCCTCTTGCACTTCCTGTAGGGGAGCAGATAATATCCCAGAAGTAATGATGACCCGTGGACTGATCACACAACAGAAGAAAGGAATTTATCAGGTAAGCATAAATTATGTTTTTACAGGCAACTTGGTAATTATTTTAACCAGGTACAATAGCTATTTAATAGTTACCTAGTTAAAATAATAACAAATTTACCTGTAAAATAAATCCTAACCTAAGATATAATTAAACCTAACACTACCCTATCAATAAATTAATTAAATAAACTACCTACAATTACCTACAATTAACCTAACACTACACTATCAATAAATTAATTAAACACAATTCCTACAAATAAATACAATTAAATAAACTAGCTAAAGTACAAAAAATAAAAAAGAACTAAGTTACAAAAAATAAAAAAATATTTACAAACATAAGAAAAATATTACAACAATTTTAAACTAATTACACCTACTCTAAGCCCCCTAATAAAATAACAAAGCCCCCCAAAATAAAAAATTCCCTACCCTATTCTAAATTAAAAAAGGTAAAAGCTCTTTTACCTTACCAGCCCTGAACAGGGCCCTTTGCGGGGCATGCCCCAAGAATTTCAGCTCTTTTGCCTGTAAAAAAAAACATACAATACCCCCCCCAACATTACAACCCACCACCCACATACCCCTAATCTAACCCAAACCCCCCTTAAATAAACCTAACACTAAGCCCCTGAAGATCTTCCTAACTTGTCTTCACCATCCAGGTTCACCGATCCGTCCTAAAGAGCTCCTCCGATGTCCTGATCCAAGCCCAAGCGGGGGGCTGAAGAGGTCCATGATCCGGTCAAAGTCTTCATCCAAGCGGGGCAGAAGAGGATCTTCCATCCGATTGAAGTCTTCATCCAAGCAGCATCCATCCGGAGCGAAGCGGCAGGATCCTGAAGACCTCCAGCGCGGAACATCCATCCGGCCCGACGACTGAACGACGAATGACTGTTCCTTTAAGGGACGTCATCCAAGGTGGCGTCCCTCGAATTCCGATTGGCTGATAGGATTCTATCAGCCAATCGGAATTAAGGTAGGAATTTTCTGATTGGCTGATGGAATCAGCCAATCAGAATCAAGTTCAATCCGATTGGCTGATCCAATCAGCCAATCAGATTGAGCTCTCATTCTATTGGCTGTTCCGATTAGCCAATAGAATGCGAGCTCAATCTGATTGGCTGATCGGATCAGCCAATCGGATTGAACTTGATTCTGATTGGCTGATTCCATCAGCCAATCAGAAAATTCCTACCTTAATTCCGATTGGCTGATAGAATCCTATCAGCCAATCGGAATTCGAGGGACGCCATCTTGGATGACGTCCCTTAAAGGAACAGTCATTCGTCGTTCAGTTGTCGGGCCGGATGGATGTTCCGCGCTGGAGGTCTTCAGGATCCTGCCGCTTCGCTCCGGATGGATGCTGCTTGGATGAAGACTTCAATCGGATGGAAGATCCTCTTCTGCCCCGCTTGGATGAAGACTTTGACCGGATCATGGACCTCTTCAGCCCCCCGCTTGGGCTTGGATCAGGACATCGGAGGAGCTCTTCAGGACGGATCGGTGAACCTGGATGGTGAAGACAAGGTAGGAAGATCTTCAGGGGCTTAGTGTTAGGTTTATTTAAGGGGGGTTTGGGTTAGATTAGGGGTATGTGGGTGGTGGGTTGCAATGTTGGGGGGGGGGTATTGTATGTTTTTTTTTACAGGCAAAAGAGCTGAAATTCTTGGGGCATGCCCCGCAAAGGGCCCTGTTCAGGGCTGGTAAGGTAAAAGAGCTTTTACCTTTTTTAATTTAGAATAGGGTAGGGAATTTTTTATTTTGGGGGGCTTTGTTATTTTATTAGGTGGCTTAGAGTAGGTGTAATTAGTTTAAAATTGTTGTAATATTTTTCTTATGTTTGTAAATATTTTTTTATTTTTTGTAACTTAGTTCTTTTTTATTTTTTGTACTTTAGCTAGTTTATTTAATTGTATTTATTTGTAGGAATTGTGTTTAATTAATTTATTGATAGTGTAGTGTTAGGTTAATTGTAGGTAATTGTAGGTAGTTTATTTAATTAATTTATTGATAGGGTAGTGTTAGGTTTAATTATATCTTAGGTTAGGATTTATTTTACAGGTAAATTTGTTATTATTTTAACTAGGTAACTATTAAATAGCTATTGTACCTGGTTAAAATAATTACCAAGTTGCCTGTAAAATAAATATTAATCCTAAAATAGCTATAATATAATTATAATTTATATTGTAGCTATATTGGGATGTATTTTACAGGTAAGTATTTATCTTTAAATAGGAATAATTTATTTAATAAGAGTTAATTTATTTCGTTAGATTTAAATTATATTTAACTTAGGGGGGTGTTAGAGTTAGGGTTAGACTTAGCTTTAGGGGTTAATCCATTTATTATAGTAGAGGTGAGCTCCGGTCGTCAGATTAGGGGTTAATAATTGAAGTTAGGTGTCGACGATGTTAGGGAGGGCAGATTAGGGGTTAATACTATTTATGATAGGGTTAGTGAGGCGGATTAGGGGTTAATACATTTATTATAGTAGCGCTCAGGTCCGCTCGGCAGATTAGGGGTTAATAAGTGTAGGCAGGTGTCGGCGACGTTGAGGGGGGCAGATTAGGGGTTAATAAATATAATATAGGGGTCGGCGGTGTTAGGGGCAGCAGATTAGGGGTACATAGGGATAACGTAGGTGGCGGCGCTTTGCGGTCGGAAGATTAGGGGTTAATTATTTTAAGTAGCTGGCGGCGACGTTGTGGGGGGCAGGTTAGGGGTTAATAAATGTAATACAGGGGTCGGCGGGGTTAGGGGCAGCAGATTAGGGGTACATAAGTATAACGTAGGTGGCGGTCGGCAGATTAGGGGTTAAAAAATTTTAATCGAGTGGCGGCGATGTGGGGGGAGCTCGGTTTAGGGGTACATAGGTAGTTTATGGGTGTTAGTGTACTTTAGGGTACAGTAGTTAAGAGCTTTATGAACCGGCGTTAGCCCAGAAAGCTCTTAACTACTGCTATTTTCCTGCGGCTGGAGTTTTGTCGTTAGAGCTCTAACGCTCACTTCAGAAACGACTCTAAATACCGGCGTTAGGAAGATCCCATTGAAAAGATAGGATACGCAATTGACGTAAGGGGATCTGCGGTATGGAAAAGTCGCGGCTGAAAAGTGAGCGTTAGACCCTTTAATCACTGACTCCAAATACCAGCGGGCGGCCAAAACCAGCGTTAGGAGCCTCTAACGCTGGTTTTCACGGCTAACGCCAAACTCCAAATCTAGGCCTTAGAATTTTAAAAAGACCAGGGGCATATCTAGATTTGAGAGACTAGATTACAAGTGCCACACTATGTTATGTTTCTTTCATGTAAGTGGCAAGAGTCCATGAGCTAGCGACGTATGGGATATACATTCCTACCTGAAGTGGGCAAAGTTTCCCAAACCTCAAAATGCCTTTAAATACACCTCCCACCTCACTCATACTTCAGTTTTACAAACTTTGCCTTCCTTGGAGGATGGTGAAGCAAGTCGTGCTTGATTTCTTCTGTGAAAGGCACTTTTTTGAAGCCCAGTTCCTCTCAAAGTACAGTGTTTGTCTGAGGAATGTGAAGGGAGTATTTGCCTAATGATGCCATGTTTTCACCTATGAGTCAGGTCTATGTTTATTTCCCTTTGCAGTCTAACAGTTTCAACATGGAAAATTATGTTTGGGAGAAATTTAGTAAATTCTTTTTTTACCTGAGGTTTCAGCTAGTTGTAACTTCGGTCTTGTTTTTTCAAAGTTTCGCGGGCTAATTGGGCTCGCAATGGCGTAAAATGCTTCTATTTATTGCATCATTCTTGCTGCAAATTTTTTTGGTGTGAAGGTTGTGTATGTTGTGACGCGAGTCATGTAATTTCTTGCGTCTTTGTTGACGCCATTTTTTTGGCGCAAAGTCGTGCCTGTTTTGATGTGAATCGTGTCTTTTCCTGTTATTCTTGGCGCCAAAAGTTTTTTTTTCAGCATTTGTGTCATCTTTGTTGGCGTCATTTTTGGCACCAAAAATTTTGTTATATTAGGTCTCTCCCTCTTTTGCTCTCTGCTTTCATTTGTTACAGAGGGCTATGATATTGCTTTTGTTTTACATATAAGCATTTTTTCCCATTCCTAAAACTGCTATTTTGTGGAAATTGGATATTTTGTTTAAATGTTATTTTTCCTTTTTGTTACATTTTTCAAGATGTCTCAAACTGATCCTGCCTCTGATGTTACTGTAGGAACCAAGTTACCTGAAAACAAATCTACCAAGGCTAAGTGTATATGTGGTAAATTGGCTGATCTTCCTTCTTCAGCTCAAGTATGTGACACTTGTTATGATAAATTGTTTCATGCTGTTAATGTTTCTATAAGTGCAAATACATCAACTGTTAAACCTTCACAGTCAAATGTAGATAATATTCCTGTAGATATAAAAGATTATATTGCTGTAGCCATAGAGAAGGCTATGACTGCTATTCTGCCTTCAAATAAATGTAAAAGGCCTCTCCTTCTCATAATTCTGATGGTTTGTATTGATCAACAGTATACTGAAGTATTTTCTGCTGATGAGGATTTCTCTGGCTCAGAGGATCCTACTTCAGTCTCTGAAATTGATGAATCGTCCTTCCTGTTGTTGTTAAAGGAAGTGTTGTTTACTTTCGGTATTGAGACATCTAGTCCTCTTGATAGCAAGAGTAGCAAACATTTGAATTCTGTTTTTAAGACTTCTGAGGTTACTACTGAAGTTTTTCTTATTCCAGATGCTATCTCTAATATGATTACTAAGGAATGGTCTAAGACTGGTACTACTTTTAATCCTCCTTGTAGGTTTAAAAAATCGTATCCTTTACCTGTGTCCAATTTAGAGCTTTGGGAGACAGTCCCTAAGGTTGATGGTGCTATTTCTACTCTTGCTAAACGTTCTACTATTCCTATGGAAGATAGTACTTCTTTTAAGGATCCCTTCGATAGGAAGATTCAATCTTACCTTAGGAAGGCATATTTACATTCTGGTTATATTCTTAGACCTGCTATTTCTGTAGCTGATGTTGCTGCTGCTTCAACTTTTTGGTTGCACAATTTAGCACAGCAGTTATCAGATCCTGATTTGTCTAACATTGTTCTTTTACTTCAGCATGCTAATCATTTAATTTGTAATGCTATATTTGATATTATTAAGATTGATATTAAATCTATGTCTTTAGCTATTCTATCTAGAAGAGCTTTATGGCTTAAATCATGGAATGCTGATATGGTATCTAAATCTAGATTACTATCTTTATCTTTTCAAGGTAATAATTTGTTTGGTTCTCAATTGGATTCTATTATCTCCACTATCACTGGGGTAAGGGAGTTTTTCTGCCCCAAGATAAGAAATCTAAGGGTAAATTTAAAGCTCCCAATTGTTTTCGTTCTTTTCGTTAGATTAAAGAACAAAAAAACACTCCTTCCCCTAAGGCCTCTGTTTCCAATTGGAGACCATCCACAAATTGGAATAAATCCAAGCCTTATAAAAAACCAAATACAGCCCCTAAGACTGCATGAAGGTGCAGCCCTCAAAGCAGTTCAACTGGTGGGGGGCAGGTTGAAATTGTTTCAAGACATTTGGGCAGATTCTGTCCAAAATCAGTGGATTCAGGATATTGTTTCTCAGGGGTATCAAATAGGTTTCAGAATAAGACCTCCCATGGGAATATTCTTTCTTTCCCATGTTCCAACAAACCCTGTGAAGGCTCAGGCTTTTCTAAAGTGTTTCAGATCTAGAGCTTTCAGGGGTGATTGTTCCTGTTCCTCTACAGGAACAGGGCTTGGGTTTTTATTCAAATCTGTTCATTATCCCAAAGAAGGAAGATTCATTCAGACCAATTCTGGATTGAAAACTTTAAATAATTTTGTAAGAGTCCCAACTTTCAAGATGGTGACTATAAGGATTATTCTTTCTTTTGTTCAGCAAGGTCATTTCATGTCCACAATAGACTTACAGGACGCTTATCTTCATATTCCGATTAATTTAGACCACTATCGGTTTTTGAGATTCTCTTTTCCAGACAAGCATTACCAATTTGTCGCTCTTCCATTTGGCCTAGCGACAGCTCCGACAATCTTTTTAAATGTTCTCGGTGCCTTTCTATCTGTAACCAGAGAGCAGGGTATTGTGGTGTTTCCTTATTTGGATGATATCTTGGTACTAGCTTAAGCTTTTCATTTAGCAGAATCTCACACAAAACAACTTGCGTCGTTTCTACAAAGACATGGTTGGAGGATCAATTTACAAAAGAGTTTCTTGATTCCACAGACAAAGGTCACCTTTTTAGGTTTCCAGATAGATTCAGTGTCCATGACTCTTTCTTTGACAGACAAGAGACGAATGGAGTTAGTGTTAGCTTGTCTAAACCTTCAGTCTCTATCATTCCCTTCAGTGGCTATGTTCATGGAAGTTTTAGGTCTCATGATTGCAACATCGGACGTGATCCCCTTTGCTTGTTTTCAAATGAGACCTTTTCAGCTTTGCATGTTGCACCAATAGTGCAGGGATTATACTCAGATATCACAGTTAATATACTTAAGTCCCAATATTCAACTATCTCTGTCTTGGTGGTTAAACCATCACCTTATTGCTAAAGGGGCTTCTTTTGTTTGTCCTTCATGGACTGTGATCACAACAGATGCAAGTCTTACAGGTTGGGGAGCTGTCTGGGGGTGTCTGACAGCACAAGGGGTTTGGGAACCTCAGGAGGCGAGGTTACCAATCAATATTTTAGAACTCTGTGCTATTTTCAGAGCTCTTCAGGCTTGGCCTCTATTGAAGAGAGAACTTTATATTCAATTCCAGACAGACACTATCTCTACAGTGGCATATGTCAATCATCAAGGAGGGACTTGCAGTCCTTCAGCAATGAAAGAAGTATCTCTGATACTTTCTTGAGCGGAATCCAACTCTTGTCAAATTTCTGCGATTCATATCCCAGGAGTAGACAACTGGGAATCAGATTATCTCAGTCGACAGACTTTACATCCGGGAGAGTGGTCTCTCCATCCAGATGTGATTTTTCAATTGGTACAGATGTGGGGTCCTCCAGAAATAGATCTGATGGCCTCGCGTCTGAACAAGAAGCTTCCGAGATACCTTTCCAGGTCCAAGGATCCTCAGTTTCTTGGTTTTACCAACCTGCTTACATTTTTCCGCCTCTGGTTCTTCTTCCAAGGGTGATCTCCAAGATCATATTGGAACAATCTTATGTGTTACTGATAGCTCCAGCTTGGCCTCTCAGGTTTTGGTATGCGAACCTTGTCAGGATGTCCAGTTGCCAGCCTTGGCCACTTCCTTTAAGGCCAGCCCTTCTGTCTCATTGGCAGTTTTTCCATCAGGATCTCAAATCTCTAAATTTGATGGCATGGAAATCGAACGCTTAGTGCTAAGTCATGAGGTTTCTCTGACTCAGTGATTAGCACTATGATACAGGCTCGCAAGTCTGTTTCATGGAAAATTTATTATCAGGTTTGGAAAACCTATATTTCATGGTGTTCAACTCATGATTATTCTTGGTATTCTTTTAGAATTCCTAGGATCCTACAGTTTCTTCAGGATGGTTTGGATAAGGGTTTGTCTGCTAATACTTTGAAAGGACACATTTCTGCATAGAAAAATTGCTAAACTTCCTGACATTCACTGCTTTGTTCAGGCTTTGATTCGTATCAAACCTGTTATTAAATCAATTTCTCCTTCTTGGAGTCTTAATTTGTTTTTTAAGGCATTCTTTGGATATTTAACTACTTTCTTGGAAAGCATTATTTATTTTGGCTATTTCTTCTGCTAGAAGAGTTTCAGAGTTGTCTGCTCTCTCTTCTGATTCTCCTAATCTGATTTTTCATCAAGATAAAGCAGTTTTACGGACTTCAGTTACATTTTTACCTAAAGTTGTGAATAGTAACAACATTAATAGGGAAATTGTCGTTCCTTCTTTGTGTCCTAATCCCAAGAATTCTTTTGATAGGTCTTTACATTCTTTGGATGTGGTAAGAGCTATGAAATATTGTGTAAAGGCTACTAAAGATTTCTGAAAGACTTCTAGTCTATTTATTTTTTCTGGTCCTAGGAAAGGCCAGAAAGCCTCTGCTATTTCTTTAGCATCTTAGTTGAAACTTTTGATTCACAAAGCTTGTTTGGAAGCGGGACAGTCTCCGTCTCAGAGAATTACAGATCATTCTACTAGATCAGTTGCCACTTCTTGGGCTCTTAAGAATGAAGCTTCAGTTGATCAAATTTGCAAAGCAGCAACTTGGTCTTCTTTGCATACTTTTACTAAACTTTACCATTTTAATGTGTTTGCTTCTTCGGAAGCAGCCTTTGGTAGAACGGTTCTTCAGGCAGTTGTCTCCATTTGAATCTAATGCCTTTTGATTTAAGTTTTTCTGACATTTTTAAGAAAACATTCTTTTTTTTTTCACAGCGGATTTAGCTGTTTTTATTTTATCCCTCCCTCTCTAGTGACTCGTGGACTTCCACATCTTGGGTATTATATCCCATATGTCACTAGCTCAAGGACTCTTGCCACTTACATGAAAGAAAACATAATTTATGTAAGAACTTACCTGATAAATTAATTTCTTTCATAGTGGCAAGAGTCCATGAGACCCACCCTATATTTTGTGGTTATGATTTTTTTTGTATAAAGCACATTTTTTTTCCAGTTCCTCTTTTTTGTATGCTTTTTACTCCTTTTTTACACCTCACTTCTTGGCTATACGTTAAACTGAAGTCTGAGTGAGGTGGGAGGTGTATTTATAGGCATTTTGAGGTTTGGGAAACTTTGCCCCCTCCAGGTAGGAATGTATATCCCATACGTCACTAGCTCATGGACTCTTGCCACTATGAAAGAAATTAATTTATCAGGTAAGTTCTTAAATAAATTATGTTTGTTTTTTTTCCGCTCGCACGCTAATTGAGTTCAAAGTAAAAAATTAGCAGGGCTTCATTAGCACGTGTATTACAAGTAGAAAGTAAAATGTTACCGGGAAAGCAAAAGACCGACGCATGCTAACTACAGGACTTCAGATATCGCGACCGCACAAACTTCTTCCCATAGACTTCTATGTAGTACACTACAAAAAAATAAGTTATCACTAACCCCACACTATGCTAGATCAACTGCTCTAAACCCAAAGGTGTTAGGAATATTTTTTTGTGAAATATATGTATGCCTATATATCTATATACACACACACACACACACACATATATATTTTAAAATGAAAAGAACATTTTCTTTTAAGTGGAGAATATAGAAATTTCAAGTATTTCTATTAAACACATTAAAATTGAATACAAATTATATTAAATGTTTTCTTCCTAATTGGAAAGAGTCCACAGCTGCATTCATTACTTTTGGGAAATAAGAACCTGGCCACCAGGTGGAGGCAAAGACACCCCAGCCAAAGGCTTAAATACTCCTCCCACTTCCCTCATCCCCCACTCATTCTTTGCCTTCTGTCCTAGGAGTTTGGCAGAGAAGTGTCAGAAGTTTGTTTTATCTCTTATGGAGGGTAGTACTCTTCGACATGGGACAGGAGTTTTAAGTAATCCTATCAGTCTCTCAGTGAGAGCCTGGATGAAAGTTAGAGTCCGGAGATGCAGGGAAAGTCTTTCTACGAAATCATCCCGACTCATATTAACAGCTCCACAAGCAATCAGCGTTGTCTAACTTTACTTTGCTGCCTGCTTTTTTCTCTCAAGTCCATGGCAGAGGCGCTGCTACTATTTGTCACACTTGAAGGGCCGTGTTCCTGTTACACGGCGTAGATTCCAGTAAGATCATTTCATTTTGCTTCATCAGAATGTATTGTAACGTATTAATGTTTCCTGTAAGGAGCTATCTTGCGGGACTTATTAAGTATATTATATAGGGCCTCAGTGAGGCTCCTTTGGTATCTTGCAATTGAAGGTTAATATCTCCCAAGGGGGAATATTGAACAGCGCGGTTTTTAATCATGCTCGTTATGTGATTCAATCTGCTTATGTGTAGTGTTAACTGGGCTATTGGCTTAGAACATATAAAGGCCTTTGGAAGTGACGCAACCTTTTGGTTGGGCGCGCTTTTTTGGACTGTACGGTTCACCTTGTGACTAGACATGTTTACGTTCTGGTCCTCCTTTTCAGCATTCCTGGCCGTGTGGCGACTGAAAAATTAGAGTCTGCTTGTGTCTGGTTCTAGGAGGTGGTGAGTGCCCCAGCCATTGTGGGTGTCAGGTGCCGTTTAAGTTCTTTCTTAGTCCATATTATTATATTCTCTATCTAGCTATGAAGGATTCTGATGCTGAGACTATTCAAATCTAAGATTCAGATTCTTCAACTTGTGAAGAATGCAAATTGGCCCCGTTGACACAGGTCAATCACTTATGTTTGATATGCCGTAATAGAGTGCCCTGTTCCTCGGGCTCGGGGATTCAGGGGTCTGCTGAGCCATCCGCCTCTGGGGGTTCTGTCCTCCAAGAGGTGAGTTCCCTACCGCTCCCTACTACTGCACATACGGGTAACCCAGATTATGTTTATCCCTCCTTACAGGGTAGTTTGTTCCCCCCGGAGGTTGCAGCTCATTTTCGCTTTCACATCTTTTTGGCAATTTTGCGTCTGCAAAGTCCAGACGTTTATTTGCGTTTGTTCTCGTGCCTGATCGTCCCAAGTCTATCAACCTTGGGTGGGCCCTTTACAGTTCCCTGCAAGTGTAGCTTTCCCTGAGTGTTGTGCCTTTCATTACAGAATAGCACATCTTTGTATTTTACTCAGACACGTTTTTGAGTTATTGGAAGATCCTATCCTTAACGGATACGGGAATCCACAGTATTCTACTTCGAATGGCTCACCTCATTAAACATGAGGGGATGACGTAATTTCCAAGTTGTGTGCTTATTGAGATCTTTCCCAGTTTTTTGTTGGAAGATATGGATTCCGTTTGACTGGTCCTGCGGGTATGCCTGTTTTTTTCCTGGGCGTTAACCTACGGGTTGCCTTATTTTCTTTTATCTGGTTAGGATGTCTTTTAATTTCGCTTAAGTGTTTCCTTCGGGAACTTCTGGGATCGATTCTCTCTGGTTGATTCTTCGGAAGCTTAAGGGACTCATTAGTACTAGGTTTGTCTGTTTTACCTTCCCCTCTGAGGGAGGATTTAGGCATCTTGACAGTTATGACCCAAGCTGCGGCTGGTCCTGCTGGGATTCAGATCTTCTGTCCTGTGGCTTGTTCAGACACATAGCGCCTGTTCTGCCTGGCTGGTCCGGTGGGGCACTGGGTGCTCACATTATTATTTGTGTATCTTCTTGTTTTTCTTTACAAGTTCAGCTAAACACTCTAAAAGGATCCGCATGATTGGAGGATTGTGTCAGTTCTTATTCAGCACTCAGTCTGGTGACCAGGTCAGTGGAGTTTCGCTGCGTCACTCTCTTTGCTCCGATTTCCTCTGGGCCTAGAGTTTCTTTCCTCTCTGGGGAGGATTGGGGGCTTAGCGCCCCTTACCACTTTTTGAAATAGTCATATATATCCAGCACAGGGAATGTTTTAAGGTGTGCCAGCGTCCAGGTTCCTGCCAGAACCCACAAATGCAAATGCAAAGACCAAAATGAAGCAGCACCACCAAAAGAGTTTCTTCAAGGTGTTTTATTCAGCCTGAGGAGTAGCCAGACCCAACATAATTAAACAACAACGTTTCGGACACAGTCCTTAGTCATGTATGGCTAAACTTTACACATAATCATCCTTAAATACCCTCCTAGCCACACCCACACACCTGTGAAGTTGTACATTTCAGATTAACCCCTTACATACTACTCAAGGTACACAGGTAATTATCAGCAAAAAACATTTCAATAATTTTCAGGTGAAACACACCAACCTTATATATATTGAAGTACAGTTATATATACATACATATATCAAGTAAATTAGCAGAACAGAATCCATAATCATCTGTAACAAAAGAGAAAAGAAAGAAATTAAAAAACATTGTATCCAATTAGATTTAAAGGCATACAGATAGGTCAAAATCCCTATTCATCCCATTAGGGTGTAATGTCCCCAACTTATTAATCCAGAACATTTCTCTACTCTTAAGAATTTTGGCTCTATCCCCACCTCTTCTAGGAACTGGAACATGCTCTATCACTTGAAATCTTAACTGATTAAGGTTATGTCCAGCAGACAAAAAATGGCACGCTACAGGGGCATCAAGTTTTTTTTGTCCTAATACTGCTTTTATGTTGAACCATACGTTCACGGACACTACGGGTGGTCTCTCCGACGTACCCCAATCCACAGGGACATTTAATCAAATAAACCACATATTCTGTGTTGCATGTAAAATAATCCTTAATAGAAAACATATATCCAGTCCTAGGATGACTAAAGGTGGGGCCTTTAATTATGTTGTTGCAGTTAGAGCAACCAAGGCATGGGAAATTCCCCCAATTTGTCTTGCCTATATAGCTCTGCACCCCCCTCTTTTTAAGGGGGCCAATATCTGCTCTGACAAGTGAATCTTTAAAATTTCTACCTCTTTTGTAGGCCGGCATAAAAGGTTTGGAAAACTCTAAAACATCTGATTCACAAGTCTGTAACACATGCCAATGCTTTAATAAAATTTTCTGTACCTTTAGACTTAAAGGAGAATATTGGCTAACAAAAACCAATCTATCAGATTTTTCTGTCCCCTTTTTTTTTTTTTTTTTTTTTCTCTCTTTTCTCATTATTCTTTTTAGTTAACAGGGACTGTCTAGTTGTGGCAAGAGCATACTCAAGTTCTGTTTCAATCAATTCCTTAGGGTAACCCCTTGCTAAAAACCGATCCCCCATCTCTCTCAATCTTAATTTGGCCAAATTTTCATCCGACACAATCCGTCTAACCCGAAGGAATTGGCTTCTAGGTAAAGATTTGAGAAGAGATGGAGGGTGGGCACTGGTATAGTGGAGGAGGGTATTACAATCTGTTTCTTTTTTGTATAAATCCACAGATAAACCCTGTGGAGTTTTTGATACACGAGTGTCCAGAAAAACCACACTCTCCTCACTCCACACCAGTTTGAATTTAATTCTAGTTGTAGCAGAATTCAAATCATTAATAAATTTCTCAAGGGTTCCAATGTCGCCCAACCACACACCAAAAATATCATCTATATAGCGCCACCATGTGGCACCATATAGTAAAAACAATGGATGATTATAAACAAAATATTCCTCAAAAATATTCATATAGATATTTGCGTATGTGGGGGCGACATTGGAACTCATAGCGGTTTGGGCTTCTGAGTCTCTGGAATTGTCCTTGGATTTGTTCCTGCTGTGGTCCTCTTCTTGAGACTTTGCGGACTTCGTCCGTTCCTTGGGTTCCTTAGGGGGAACTGGTTCCCTTCGGGAGTTGGTTCCTTTGTAGGGACATGGGCAGTGTGGTCTCCTTGAGCTCTGTTTAGGATTTCTACCCGGAGCTGGGGGATGCTCCACATCCTTCGCCTTCTTCTCCTCTGATTTTTGGGGGTGTTGTGGAGGCTAGCTTTTGTTCTAGCGATTTTATCCTCAAGGTATCTCCTTGCTCTTGGTCGTAGGTGGCTGTTGCAGCTAGGGCTCTAGTGACCTTGTTTCGGTCTTTGCTTCCTTAGCTCCTTGCAGCGTTGGACTCTGGCAAGGGGGGCCTCATCTTCTGGTTGGCACTTGCAAGTTTTTCTCGTTGTCAATTTTACTTTGGACATTGTATGGTATCTCCTGGGAGACTGGTTTTATATCAGATAGGGGATTTCAGTTTCTGGGTTCTTATTTATTTGGGGAGCTCAGATCTTCCTCGCTCTGGCTCTTCCGGTTGATGAGTTTTTCACTCAGCGTTTCCGTTGTGGATCCCGTTGCGGGTTGTACCGGACTGTTAGGATCTAGAGCTGGTCTGGGTTCCCCAGTTCCAGAAAACTTGGGCGGTGTCCTTTGGTTGGGCTTGTTGATCTGGTTCACTAGACCAGGTTTTTCTGGGTGCCGATGCCCCCTGGGCTTGCCTTTCGCCTATGGTCGGTTTCTCTTGGTTTGCTTGCTGAAATAGTGTGATGACTTTGCTGCGCTGCAAGCAACAGGGTTCGCTGTGGAACCACTGCAGCTATGGCACCTTGTCTGTGTGCTAGCCAGTTAGATCTTCAGGGGATTCCTTCCAGGTCAGGGCGTTGCAGTTTTATTCTCTTGGTTCAGCCTACGTCTGTGCCCTGGGGGCAGGGGCTCTGTCCTTCCAGCCGCTTGCCAGCCCCCTTTTGTCTTGGGGGGCTTATATCCTTCCTTCGGAAGTGTGGTCCCTATCTTGGTTCTTCTCCTGGTTTCAGGAGGTTAGGACAGATTGGTTAACCTATTTCGGAGAGAGGTACGCTCTCTGGGTTGTTCTGTCCATTTGGAGAGTTGCTGGCTCTGCCTTGAGTCTGTCTTGGGCCTTTAGCTAGACTTCTAGGTCTAAGGCCTTGTCGAAGGTCTCCATGTGGTATTTTGGGTTTGCACCTGAGCACTATGGTAATGGCTGTGACATTTTTTTCCGCTCGTTGTTTAAGCCTGGGGTTTTTCTGGTCCCCTGGTTTCAGACCTGCCGATGCTTGGGCTGGCCTGGCTGGAGGTAGGTCCTGAGATCCGTTGTTCTCTCGGATCTTGGGGCGCATTGGTCCTCGTTGAGGTTCTGAGCTCTCCTTTTGTTTCGAGACCTATGTGTAGGTCTGGTAGTTTCGGTTGCCTAAAGTGTTCCTTCTGTAATGGAGGTTTAGCACTCTACATTTTGGTAGCTGCTTCTAGCAAGCATTTCTTCTGTGTCATCCTGAGGTTGGCTGCGTGTTCTTGACTCAGGTGTTTACCTCCTCTGGTTCTGCTTCATGTAATTTGCCAGAACTCCTCAGGGTTCTGAGTTCGGATGATGTTTGGTCTTCGTTTTCATTTGTTCCTAGGCACTGGTTGACTTGCTGCCTGGCATGTGAAGGGTTGCTCTCTGAAACCAGCTACAGCTGTTTGCGCCTTGACCGAGTGCTAGCTAGCTGTTCCAACCCTTTGCAGGATGTTGGGAGAACTTTTTCTCTGTTCTGCTTCCGGTTCTAAACCTGGTGGTTCTATTTGGATTGGGCCCTTTTAGGTCTTGCGAGCTTGGTTTGATTGAGGGGGTTTTCCTTTTATGAAGTTTGTGGTACCTTTCGGTTCCCATTTGGTTCTTCCGTGCCTTATTCCATTGGGAGTTTCGGCAGGGGTTCCCTTCGCTAGTAAATGGTGTGTGGTGGGGGACCGACTGTTGGGCGACGGTGTCTTCTGGAGGACTGTTGGCTCAGTTGTGTCTGATGTTGCGGTCTCTTCCTAGGTTCCGGGCTATCTGCTGCTCAGTGTCCTTGGGGCCTTTTCCCTTTTTGTTTTTTCTCGGCTTTGGATGAAGCGGGTTTTTTTTTTTGTTGGGTAGTGGTTTCAAGTCTGGTGCCCTCAGAATGGGCCGCCTATTGTACCCTCCCGTTTTGGCATTCAGTGTCCTCTATAGCTTGGGTATTGTTTTCCCAAAAGTAATGAATGCAGCTGTGTACTCTTTCTATTTAGGAAGAAAAACATAAATTATGCTTACCTGATTATTTTCTTTTCTTCCGATGGAAAGAGTCCACAGCTCCCCACCTGTCTTTTTTGGGTGGGGCGTCTTTGTTTTCTATTCTTCTGGCACCTTTTCACCCAGATATTTCTTCTACTTTTCCTTGTTCCTCGGTAGAATGACTGGGGGATGAGGGAAGTGGGAGGAGTGTTTAAGCCTTTGGCTGGTGGGTCTTTGCCTCCTCCTGGTGGCCAGGTTCTTATTTCCCAAAAGTAATGAATGCAGCTGTGGACTCTCTCCATCGGAAGAAAAGAAAATGATCTGGTAAGCATAATTTATGTTTTCATGATATTTGACTCAGAAGGGCTCAAAAGTGTATATATACTGTGTGTGTGTATATATATATATATATATATATAAGTATATACATGTGTTCATGTGTAATTATGTGTATATATGTTTGTTTGCACGTATTTACATATATAAACACAAAAAATAAATTTGTACACACACACACATATATATATATATATATATATATATATATATATATATATATATACCGTTTGGTGCCTAATGCAACTGACTCTCCCATTTTTGCTTTTAAACATTGCTCTGTTAAACACACATATTTATAATTATGTGTAATACTTGATTTTAATGTGTTTTGCATAACTTTTTTTTTTTTTAACCCTTACACTCAAGCAGTGCTAAATGTTCTAGCTCAAACTATAACTTACAAAATTGTAATAGCATCGCTACTTAGCGTGGTTGTGATAGCCATTGAAAGTATAGGTTGAGCAATGTTGGCCATGCTGGTAAATCTAGTATACAAAACATGCCCATCACTGATCCCAGAGTTACTCCAGTAGTACAGTACCTCTTTTCTGTTTGAGCTGCTGGTCTTCCTCTCTTTAATCTGACATTTTGTATGTTTTTGTCTTTAATATTTGCATTTTCACTAAAAATAGACTGAGTTTGTTTTTTTTTACTTTATAACCAAATTCTGTTAAATTACTCTTTTCTTAGTAAAAAATATTGTTTATTACATGTGACAATACATTTTATCAAAAAAGAACTAATATTTAGATGGCACTTATAGATTATAGCAATTGCTTGTAAAGTAATTAAAGCTGCCTTATTTTGTGTGTTTACTGTTATAAATCATTTTTGCCCATCTTAATACATTTCTTCAGTCTTTCTAGTTTTTGTCAGCAACAAAAATGATAATCATTCACATGTTGCAGCACAGGGATCTTTTTTTATTTCATTACCAACTATAGATGTTTTAAAATTCCATTATAACAAATAGCTCTTACACACAATTCAGTCACTTTTGGTGACCTTCATGTGTAATATTTATTAATGTGCAAACCAGGGAACATTTTATTTCTTGTATGTAAGTTCAAAAGCATACTTGTTTTACCTCCCCTAGATTTGGGTTCATAGCGCTCACAATGCCAGTGGGTACTTCACAATTTATGGGGACGAGTCCTTGCAGTCGGATCACTTCAATTCCAGGCTCAGCTTTGGAGACACCCAAACCATTTGGGCCAGGACTGGTTATCTAGGGTTTTTGAGGCGGACAGAACTCACTGATGCTAATGGAGGTAAGACTTTCTGTCCCACACGCAACTAATTAGTTTCTATGTTTTTCAAAGAAAATGTATTTTCTAATCACATTCAGTTGTACTTTAAAGGGACATAAACATCAAATATGACTGGAAACATTATTGTTGCAATACATTTTCTGCTGCCGAAATGCATCTATGGGCGCCATGTACTAAATGGCGGGCGGACAGCTTCTCAACTCGCGAAGCTGTCCGCCCACCTTCGCTACACACGGGCAGCGGATCTGTTGATCCGCTTGCCCGTATGTATCATTACACACTGATCGGAGTGTGTAATGACCGCCCCTTCAATCGCGCGTCCAATCACGCGACTGAAGGGGCTGTCAATCACCGAGAGCGAGCGTGCTCTCTGTGATTTGGCCTCGCCAGCTAAGAGGTGGCATAGGGTGTAGGAAGCAGCGGTCTAATGACCGCTGCTTCTTACATTGCGGGAAGCAGGCTCGCATGTGCGAACCTGCCCCACAAAGGCTCCGGAGCAGCTTTCGCTGCTTCGTACATGGAGCCCTATGTATCTAAAAAAAAAAATATTCTCAGGTAATCGCTTCCAGCCACTCTAACAGTATTGCAGCGATGCTTCAATGTTGAGGCATCCTGCAATACTGTTCCCGACTGCCGGGCCCGGATTGATCACTCCCCACGAGTGATCACTTCCGGTTTCGCTCCACATGGAGCCCGACAGTCTAGCAGAGCATCGGAAGCGATTGGCTTCCGATGCTCTGCTTATGTGCTGAGTGCCTCAGTGGGTTGAGGCACTCAGTATCTATTAAAATAATATAAAAATTAAAATACTTTATTTTTTATATTATAAGCCCCATATAGCTTCTTGGGGTGTCCCTAGCCTTCCTCATCATAGGGGCAGGCTAGGGTCATCCAATCTGAGCTTGCTCTTTAATTTATTTTTTAATAATAATGTGTGTGTGTAAAAATGAAAATTGAAAAATTATTACCATACACTTTCTCCATTTTTTTTGGCTAAAACGGTTGCATCAAAGGCATCAAAGCACACCATATACAATACCTTGGGGTGTCAAACTGGTGTATGCAATAGGCCCCAAACTAAAGATAGGCCTTCTTTTAAAAAATATATACATGTGAAGGCTTATTCGGGGATTCCAGACAGATATCAGTGTTACAATGTAACTATCGCTAATTTTGAAAAAAATGGTTTGGAAATAGCAAAGTGCTACTTGTACTTATTGCCCTATAACTTGCAAAGAACATGTAAACATTGTGTATTTCTAAACTCAGGACACAATTTAGAAACTATTTAGCATGGGTGTTTTTTGGTGGTTGTAGATGTGTAACCGATTTTGGAGGTCAAAGTTATAAAAAGTGTGTTTTTTCCATCATATTTTATATATTTTTTTATAGTAAATTATAAGATATGATGAAAATGTTATCTTTAGAAAGTCCATTTAATGGTGTGAAAAATGGTATATAATATGTGTTAGTACAGTAAATGAATAAGAGGGAAATTACAGCTAAACACAAACACCGCAGAAATGTAAAATTAACCCTGGTCCTTAACGATAAGAAAATTGAAAAGAGCTGTGGTCACTAAGGGGTTAAATATCAGTACCTTGATTCTTCCTGAGAATTTTTACTTGCATCTGAATGCACAAGTGGTTAATAAAACAATTGACAGCTGAGTGTATTTGCATATCCAGGATGTCAGGATACCTGTTATTCCACAGACTTCCTCGGTATACAGTGCCTCTTTTGAAACTAGGGATCCTGGATATATGCAAATAAGGATCATAACCATTTAGTTACAGGCAGACCTACAGCAAAAGTAAATAGAGCCGAGAGGGGGCTCTCTCTCACAAGTCCTCTTGACTCCTCCCCCTACTACTGCAATGCTATTAGCTTTACAGACCTCTAGCAGCATTTCTCATGCAGACTGTCATGTAAGGGCGAACTGCTGAAGAGACTGAGGGATTGGTCTGGCTATGTCTTTCCCTGCAGGACAAGTTAGTAATGCATTGGTTTACTCCTTCTACGCACTTCTGCAGAGTGCAGGCTGTCTCAAAAAGTGTTGGTTTCTATGTAGTTACACAAACTGTAAAATGTACTGTATAATATAAAGTTTTAATTCATGTGTGTCTCTGATCGGCTGATATTTTTTTATGCTAAAAGGGCAAAGGAGCTACTGACAGCTTTACTGTCCCTCTTTCTTGTTGCTTTGACCCTCCAGGGCTGATGTTGCCCCCTCATTTTCGCTCCCTACATTCCCTAGTTGAAACTCCCTCCCCCTAGGAACTCTGGGCTAATGTGCAAGGTCTGCCAGACATTACAGCTAGACTCGCCAAAGCTTTAAAAAATAGTTTTTTTCACTAGAATAAGCAGCATGAGTGCCAGGGTGCTCTGTATGCTCTTTTCAATAGTGTGGTTTTCAGAAAGTGTGACTGGATCCTCCCTGCTCTGCCTGACTCAATCTACAGAAAAGTTTCTTTCTTAAAGGGACACTGAACCCAATTTTTTTCTTTTTTGATTCAGATAGAGCATGCAATTTTTAGCAACTTTCTAATTTACTCCTATTATTAATTTGTCTTTGTTCTCTTGCTATCTTTATTTGAAAAATAAAGTCCAGAACCTTGGACAGCACTTTATTATTGGTGGATGAATTTATCCACCAATCAGCCAGAACAACCCAGGTTGTTCACCAAAATGGGCCGGCATTTAAACTTACATTCTTGCTTTTCAAATAAAGATAGAAAGAGAACGAAGACAAATTGATAATAGGAGTAAATTAGAAAGTTGCTTAAAATTGCATGCTCTATCTGAATCAAAAAAGAAAAAAATTGGGTTCAGTGTCCCTTTAAGTTGGTGAGAATCCACTATTACTTACTGTTGGGAATTCATCACCTGGCCACCAGGAGAAGGAAATGACACCCTTTAGCAAAAGCTTTAATATCCCTCCTACTTCCTGTCCCCTCACAGTATTTTGTTTTTGCCTAGTCAAGGAGACAGCCGAAGATAGAGGGGCTCTGTAGTTACTTCAAGATTACATGGATGTTATCCCAAATTTTTTAATTCCTTGTAACTTATAATTCCTTTAGGATGGCTTAGATACTGCTTCCTCCTTTGCTTGGCTACACAAAATACTGGGAGGGAACAGGAAGTAGGAGGGATGTTAAAGCTCTTGCTATAGGGCGTCTTTGTCTCCTCCTGGTGGCCAGGTAATTAATTCCTAAGGAATTATGAACTCGCGCCAACTAGAAGAAAGGAATTTGTTTTTTATGAGCAGATTTATTTTGTAATTTTACCAAAACCTCTGATGAAAAAAAATATTTATAGCCATGAAATTGAGATACGGTATTTCCTATCAATCTATTTCCAAGTAGGTGGAACGTTTTGATCCTAAACAAGATATGAACACATACAACCTCTCTTTCACTCAAAATAGGGTAGACCGTGCAACCGTATTATTATAGCTTGCCATATATGGAAAAAGCATTCAGCATAATCTATATGAAAGTTCCATTTGTTACAGCATGTAGTTTTTACACTATTGAACCCCATACTTTGTGTTTAAATATAGGGGGAAAAACTTCTAATTTTACTTGTCAGCTGCAAGTTTATTTTTAACACACCCGTTATTGTGATTCTATTAATCCAGCACTTAGTTATTTGTCTCTGTGCACAAATGTAAAGAGACCGCTTGCAATAACAAAAACACATATTTGTCTATATTGATATCATGGTACAGTTTATTATATGGTATCATTTTTGCCCCCTTGGAATTTATTTTGTGCTGGAGAAGCCACCAACTCCAGCATGCTGGATATTTTTTTTATTAGTTATCATATTCACCTGTGAAAGTGTTATTTGTAGGGCGTTGTAACAGGGAACTCATTCAGGAAATGCAGCAAAAATTTGCTGTGCATACTAATTTTATATTCTGCAGTTATAAAGAATAGAAGGACAATGCTGATGTAGCATAAAATGACTATTTGAGACATTGGCAGAAGTATAATCCCTTTTGCAAATAGATGAATTAGTAGATATATATTATTAAATCTATATATTTAAAGGGACACTGTACCCAAATTTTTTCTTTTGTGATTCAGATAGAGCACGACATTTTAAGCAACTTTCTAATTTACTCCTATTATCAAATTTTCTTCATTCTCTTGGAATCTTTATTTGAAATGCAAGAATGTAAGTTTAGATGCCGGCCCATTTTTGGTGAACAACCTAGGTTGTCCTTGCTGATTGGTGGGTAAATTCATCCACCAATCAAAAACTGCTGTCCAGAGTTCTGAACCAAGAAAAAAGCTTAGATGCCTTCTTTTTTATATAAACATAGTAAGAGAATGAAGAAAAATTGATAATATGAGTAAATTAGAAAGTTGCTTAAAATTGCATGCTCTATCTGAATCACTAAAGAAACATTTTTGGTTCAGTGTCCCTTTAATCTTATAGTTTAACCATTTCAGCGTTAAACAATTTCATAGTCCTGTGTTTAACTTTTAACAGAGTTTGCATTTAAACATCAAAATGTTTTCATTTTACTAATCCTATAGCTATCCGTAAAATATTTACTACATTTTAGAGTATGGGGATTTAACTTATTTTGATATGTGCATGATTTGTTCAGTCCCTTATTTAGCACAAAAAAAAATACTTAAACATATTTCCACAAATACATCATCCTATGTATATAGCTTATATAAAACCTCATCTGTTTTTTAAACTCTTTTCTGTCATTTATGAGGATTATGAAATCAAATAGCTATAAGAACACGTTATATCAATTGCCCTAATTTGGGTACTTATATGTGTTTTTTGTGTATATCAATTATGCTGTCTTTAAGGTATAGTAACCCCTAGCCCACCATACATTATATGCAGTAGGTGGTTGCCATATATCATGGGAAGTAAGTCCCTATATAACAAATAAGATACTCTCCTCTTTTTATTATGGGGTCTCGTGCCCCTCTATGTTTCTAAGAGTGAGATAGTGGTGTAGAACAAATCGCCTCTCCACCTTAGCAAAGTCCACCATGGTTCCAAGTTAGTGGGACATGTGAACCCTAATTTAAACAAAGATATTGCTTCTCAAAGTAAATAAGAGTTGAGTTTTTGGACCTGTAATACTCTCTCCCCTCAAAATGATACATTCTAGTGTCCATAACCCATGTTCATTGCCTGCATCTTAAGGGATAAAGAGACACCTCATTTAAAAGGGAGGCCTTCCCTTCTCTTGTTATGCTACTTGGGGGACGAATAGAACCTCTGTTGTAGCAACCTAATCTTTCAGATTGCCTTTTTTAACAGTAACAACCTGGATTGTATTGGGACATACAACTCTTCAGCTGCCATTCTTTAAAATGAGGGCTTGTATTTCTCTATGTGGTGCACAGTCCAAGATATGGGCTTCATAATTTGGCCCCTAATCATGCTATGAGCAATAAAAAAGTTCTTTAATAGCAAACCATATTAAGCATCTTTGTTGTTATGCAGTTTTACAAATTCTTGTCTCTTGCTCACATACAGAACGGCATGATGCACTTTATGTTGTTGGGGCTTTGGATGAAGCAATGGAGCTAAGAGGAATGAGATACCATCCCATTGATATTGAGACATCAGTAATTCGAGCCCACAAGAGTGTCACAGAATGGTAAGTATTGTGTCTTTCAGTGCTCTACTGAACAACAATGTCCGATGAATGCAGTATAATGATGAGTTGTACACTACTGGAAGTATTAGTGCTGCCCATATACACTGTGGTCAATCACTAGTAATTACTAGTATAAACTAGTTTTTTAATTTAGTTGGAACTCACTTTGTAGAATCTATAGACTTTGTACTCACTTGTTAGAATCTATAGCTTTTCTATAAACTCAAATCAATACAATATTTACATATAAATTTAGATTTAATTATTCAATTAAAAACAGAAGGCACTTCTAGTCTGCTCATAATCCTACAAAAAGTGTTGGTGTAATTAAGCCTTAGGTAGGCTTATACGTATTACAGCGTATTACAGAGGTTACTGAATTTCTTCAGTTAATTTTTCATTTGACACCACCTATATGCATTTTAACTTTTGTGTGAAGAAACATTTAAATTAAATCCCTCCTGTCCTCTAACTTTGTGAAAACTACAACATCACCCATTATATAATCTTAGCATATGCATTCCATTACCTTTTACTGTTCCTGCTTATTTATTTCATCTTGATATGGTCTTTAGAACTATATGCAATGTTAAATGTAATGTCAATATTTTATATTCCCTGCAAAGGACTAAAAAAAAATGATAGAACCAAAAGAAAAAGTAATTTAGGAATGTCTCTAGTAAATTCCTCTACCAGTATAGATTTTACTGATGCCTGTGAAAGGGGGACCATGATCTTGTTGACCAGAGTATTGCTTTGGCAACATTGACTAAATCTGTCTAGATAAATCATCTCATGGGCCAGGAATGCCCAGTATGTTTACACTTGCTGCTGGATAATTCAGCTATGATAGATATTAAACACACAGAGTAAGTTGTTCTTTCTAATTTAATTTCTCCCCGTTTTCTTTCCAGTGCTGTGTTCACGTGGACGAATTTGTTAGTGGTGGTGGTTGAACTAGACGGATCTGAGCAGGAAGCCTTGGATCTTGTACCGCTGGTCACTAATGTGATCTTGGAAGAACATTATTTGATCGTAGGAGTAGTAGTGGTTGTGGACATTGGTGTCATTCCTATCAACTCCCGTGGAGAGAAACAGCGTATGCACCTACGAGACGGGTTTTTGGCAGATCAGCTAGATCCCATTTATGTGGCCTACAACATGTAGTCTTGTACTTTAAGGCTTCCATGGACTTTACTATAGATGTATAAAATTTCTTTTTTTTTTTTTCCTTTTCTTTTTAGTGTCCACTAAAAAAAAGAGATGTGCAAATAAGGGGATAACCTTGTTCAGAATGGAACAGTTTTTGTTATTTAATCTACCAATTTGTCAGAGTTGGCCAGATAAAATGTGAAACGCGTTTAGTTTTTACCACTACATTTTAGCACCAAGAGACTTTTTAGGTACTGTACTGCCTCAGTTGCCATGTTGAATGTCATAATGGATTTGCAGTGTGCTGCAGTCCCATATGACAGCCAACTGGTTTAAAAATGCCAATTTTAGAAAATTGTTTAGTTTTTTTATGTTGCTAGAATGATCCAGTTTTTTCATAAGTAGCAATGGGTTTTATGAAGGATATTTTTTTTTAATACAAATTTTAAGTAATGTTCATTTTTAAAATATTTTACAATGACAAAATTGTTTTGTGGCTCACGTCAGAAATTTTCCTCTAGGCTTTTTTGTATTTAACCATTTCTGAAGTTCTAATATTTTAGACATAAGGTACGAATGAGAAAAGAAAAAATCATAAATCCCTAAGGAACCATTTAAAAACAGCAGCAAACAACACATTTGGATTATGCAGCATCATATTTATTATGTGTTGTTGTATAAATCTAATTGTACTAGGGGATTCAGCAATGTATGCTCTGCATATCCCTATGATTCATCTTTAGTTGCAAAAAGCAATGCACTTTTTTTGCCATTTCTGTATTTATCAGTTTGCAACTAAAAATGAAATAAGATGCAGTCTTTAAATGGCAGTTTAAGGACATTATTGAAACCCCCTTTTTTCATGATTGAGATAGAGAATACAATTTAAAAAAACTTTCCAATTTACTTTTATTATCAAATTTGCTTTGTTTTCATGTTATTCTTTGTTGAAGAGATATCTAGCGTTCACATGTCTAGAGCATAGTGCTACCATCTAGTGCTCTTGTTAACTAATAGCATTGTTGCAAAACTGCTATCCTATAGTACTGCAGACACGTGCATATTCCTCACCTTCCTGCTTTTCAAAAAAAGAAAACAAAGAAAATATGATAATATATGATATGTTCTATCTGAATCATGAAAGAAAATTTGGGGGGTTTATATCCCTTTAAGATTGTTGCATTGGACAGCCACTTAGGATTGCAATACAGGGTCAATAAGCTTAGATTTTTCCTAGAATGTTATTGTCCTATTATGCAATCCCAAGATGCTGTGAACAACAATTAATAAATAAGCACATTAAGTAGAAAATTGCCTTTCATCTCAGAAAGAAAGTGATATATATTAAAAAGAAAAATATTGATTTGAGCCAAATATTTAGAAGAGAGTATAAATATGGTGGACTCCGGCAAATATCTTTGTACTAAACTAAAAAGATAAAATAAGTTAACTTCTCTTCATATGTAATTATGTATAAAACGTTTAATTTATTTTGATCTCTTTAGAAGTATAAAACAAAAACGACATTCAAGAACATTAAACTCTTGTAATGTTTGCTAATATAAAAAAAAAAGTGTTGTATTATCTTGAGTGGATAGTATCACATCAAATATATATATGAAATATAAATTCACTAATGGGTGAAGGGGAAGGGAAATATTTTAACGTTTAAGATGCAGTACTTGTCACTTGCATGGTGTCGCCCACTGTATATAACTTGAGTGTTATTCACAAACTTTGTTTGAAAAGTGCAATCTAGGATTGCCTGTTTTCCCTTTAAAAAGATTCTTCTAGATACCAGCAAGTGGATTTAATACCATCATTTAGATGGTATTAAAACGTACAAAAACGTATGGCTGAAATGCACTATCATTTTTATTTTCCTTGATAAGCAACAATACCGTTTTATATTGTATGCTCTACCAAGAGTATACGTTACACTACTTCGTTGACAGTGGCTACTGAGGAATTCATTCTACTAGAATTTGGAAGTGTCTGTTCAACATTCCTCATAAAAAAGCACTTCATTAAAGGGATACCTGAAGGGATTATAGAAAATATGGCATATTGCTGTAGTGACTCTAATTTTGAGTTTTTAAATTCCATATGAAACTCTCTCCCTTTCTCAATAGGTCTCTTTTCTCTAAAGCCAGTGAGTTGTGCAGGTGGCAGCATCCTTTTGAAGGTGGATAAATACAGAAATTTTATTTGAAATATGCCCTAAGCATGGATATTTTACCTATTACCATTTACTTTTCAATATTATCATATTGTTTCCATAAGGATAAGGGTCAACCTATTTTTGGGATGCTGTGAATTTTTTTGTATTATAATCTTAAAATGCAAAAGAGGCAGAAGCTTGCTGATCTTTGTTCTTTTAGAGTTGAGTCATGGACCTGTAATTTTAAGTGGACCTTCGGATAAAACCATCTAGCGTATCATAAACTCATTGGGTATTTGGTTGTACCATCTAAAGTAAAAACTTTGCTCTTCTTATGTATTCTATATTAAGGGAACATGCTGCTTATGAGGTTAGAAGGGTAAATTAAGGTAGAAACAAAGTTATTGTCTGTAGACAAGTAGAAATTTGGTGTATGAATATGTAACAAAAAGCAGATATCATAAAGAAATAGACATATTCATGAACATCTCTGTTACAGCAAAGTGCATTAGCACAAAACCAGAAACACAAAAATACCACACTTTGCTATCCAGTATATTTTTTAATCAAAATTTTATTTTTTTATGTTGTTTTTATTGATGATTTATTTTATTTTGTTTTGTTACTGTGAGAGTGACCTTGGTATTTTTGTGTTTTTTGCACCGTGCAGTTGTACATTGCACACCTTTCTTATGCAATCATAAACCAGTCAACGGTTGTTTTTTTATGTTAAACTGATCTACATTTGGTTCTAGTTTGCTCTCATGCTGTTGGTTTATTTGCATTGTTTTTTTACGTTTTTGGAATGCTGGACACATTCAGTATAATGCTGGTTAAATCATTCTTGATTTTATATAACACAGTTTAATTAATGTCACAACCAGAGTTCAGTTAAATAAATTTGACCATGTCCAGAACACACACTACTACATTGTGATTAAACGTTTTCTAATTTGCTACACGTTGCATTACTGACTCTTTTCATGTATTTATTTTTTTAATAAATGCAGATTTGTCAGTAACATAAATGCACCAGCTTTGCTGACCTCTTTCAGAAGTATCTGCTGATGACAGTTACAGAGACAATTTTAGGTATGCACTGTACCTTATTGCCATTCATGATTCATACAAATATTGGGTTAAGAAAATACTACACAACACTTATATTTGGTAATTATTTAAAAAAAACTGCCAGGCAGTATTTAAACTGTACTAGAAGTGGTTGCAAGTAAGAGGTGTTGGGATCCATGCAGCTATATCAAAAAGAGTAGACTTTGCTACAATGTCTTCTTTTTATCTGACAATAGCTTTTCCATTTTTGGCAAGGGTAGCTTCATCAAAATATACATAATCCAGGGACCACATTGTAATGGATAAAAACAATAACTTGTTTTTCAGTCAATTTTGATTCATATGGATCTGAATATTACTCAACCATAGAAGTACGGTGTATGAATCTTCATACTAGAAATACGTAGAATGTTTGGCATGGACCTACCTATGATCAAGTTTACATGATATCCTCTGGTGATCTATCAGCAATAGAGATATCACCTGCATACTTAATGTCTATTACATTTGTTCAGTATTTGTACCTTTACATCTGTTCATGCGAATACTGTGTGTATCTGTTTAAACTTAAACGTTTAACCCTTCAATGAAACCCATAGTTCAGATCATCATAAATCTGTTTGAGAGTTGAAAAGCAAAGTAAATTGTTCCATAACGGAAGGGAATTCTCATTGTTATTTACATTAAAAATATTTAAAATTGAGTTAATGTAAAATGCTAAATATTTATTAAATTATGTTTTTACAACATTTGTGTTATGATATACTAATTTGAAGATATTTTAGGATAGTCTTGTTCACATTTGGGTCCAGAACTTTGTCCACTATCATATTTTATGTTACAATTACTTTTCAGAACACAACACAGTTAAAGTAAGATTGCTATTAGGCAACTGTTAAAGGGAAAGTAAACCCAAATATTTTCTTTCACGATTCAGATAGAGCATGCAATTTTAAGTAACTTTCTAATTTACTCCAATTATCAAATTTTCTTCATTCTCTTGCTATCTTTATTTGAAAATGTAGAAATAAAAGCTTTGGAGCTGGCCCATTTTAAGTTGAGAACCTGGGTTGCGTTTGTTGATTGGATGGCTACATGTAGCCACCAATCAGCAAGCCCTATCCAGGGTACTGAACCAAAAATCGGCTTGCTCCAAAGCTTTCATTCTTGCTTTTTCAAATAAAGATACCAAGAGAATGAAGAAAAATTGATAATAGGAGCAAATGAGAAAGTTGCTTAAAATTGAATACTCTAGCAGAATCATGAAAGAAAATATTTGGGTTTACTATCCTTTTAATGTCAACCAATTCAGACCAACCTATCAAACAGATTATTAAATTGCAGTTGGTGGTGTTGTTGCAGTTCACATACATCTTGGTTTCGATTGTGAGGATAGCCATGAATTTTTGGTTCTGACTCTGGTAAGGTGACTGTCGATCCCATAGTCTCATTTCCATCTAAAGGGCTATATTTCCAACCATGTTGCAAGTAAATGCACTTCACCTACTCTTTTAATTGTTCCCTGGTATATTTCTGTCAGCAGGACACTTGCTGTTACAAACAAGGGACACTGCTATTTCGCTAGTTTAATTACAATGAAACAGACATTGGTCAACTTTATAGTGACAGCAGCGCACAAGATCTGTGGTAGCTATTTAAGTGTCAAAAGCATAACAAGCCAACTGACTCAATTCTAGATCTTACTATAATAATATTTTTATTCTTAATTGCGGATCATTATGCGTGAAATTTAAAAAGACAATATTAGGAGTCACACAGAAGTAATGCTGACACTGATTACTTCCAAAGTCATTAAAACTGTGCACTTTTATTTCTCATATTTATTAGTCTATGGCAGAGTATATATGTAATATTATATATTTCTTCCTAGATTTGTCACTGGGTATTATTAGAGTATATTTAAAGGAGAGATTGTTTTTAAATGTACTAGGTCCAAAGTTTATAATATAATTTTAAAGAGATCTTTTTGAAACCAGTGGTGCCGTCTGCTTAACTCTTTATATTAGCAGGGACCCAATATGCCAGCAATTGACCTCAGGTATTACTTGAAGGGTATAGAACAGCACTTAAAGAGAGGCAGGAGTCCTATTGGTCTAATTACATGCAGACAAAAACATGTAGCAAGTGTAATCTGTAACTCAGCTAGTAGAGATGCCATATATGTTGTTATACAAAATTACCAATATTGTGCCCATTATTCATTACAGCCCATTTGGTGCTGGCAAGGTTAGGAAACAGCAATAAAGGAAGATTGATCTGTATTAGAAACTGTACTGTAGATAAACCTTTCATGGGATCTCGTAACATATTTGTCTTGTGACTTTGTGCTTTTTGAAGTCCTATGAAACCATGCAATCAACTGGATGCGCAGAGAAAGAGAGTACACCGCAAAACATACACCTCACACAAACTAAATCCAACAGATTCCTCATGGTGCTTGTTTTATTATGTATTTTAATTCTGCTTGACACTTTACCCGAGGGAAAACTGTCCCTTTTATCAGTTGAATGTTAGCAGCGTTATTTCATAGAGTGTGTTGACTGGTTCAAAAACTTCATTTATTCAGCCTATTGCTGAAAACAAAACAAAAAAAATTAATAAATTTTTATGTGCAAAAGACAGCAATCTTCTTGTATGTTAAACCACCAGTACGCTTTGTACATCTGTGATAACGCCTGTTTTATATTCAAATGAACAAATAAAAGCTTTTATTTTTGTTGCTCTGAAAACTTGTGTCCTATTTTGTGTCTAATTTCTTCTTTCAGTTAGAACTATAGGTTGTGGACTTCTGTAACTCCTCCGTTTGAATCTAATATCTGTGAGGACCTACCGAAGACTTGGGTCGCTATAATTTCTTCCTGTCATCATTACTTTTGAACGAACATATCCTTCAATTTAATAATATTTTTGCACTTTTATCACTATTATCATCCATATATACTTATTGTGATTTTGTTTGTACATTTTGTTTATTGAATCTAATATCTATCTTGGGATTTTATATTTAATATGTGAAAGTTACAAGCATGAGTAGAAAAATGAAATTTAAAAATATTGTTCCAGGTTTGTGTATGTTGCATGGTCTAGATCTCAGTTGAACCACAATGGATAGTATAATGGGCACTACATTGTGACGACCCATCGGGCCATGATAAATCGGCCCCTATTAGTCAACAGCTGCATTGCAACAGCTAAACATTGATAGGATTAGCTATTAATTACTAAGGGGGGTGTAATAACAATAGTGATAGCATTTCTATACCGTTGTTTATTATCTGCTGCCAGTTGCTGTAGTCCAAACGGCTGCTGACGAGGGCATGTGTGACTGTTCTCTTGGTTTCAGTAGGGATCCACTTGAAGATTTTTTGTAGCAGGTGGAGAATGTGAAAGCATGTTGAGGTGATGGCATTGATTTGTCAGTCCATGGAGAGTGAAGAGTCCTGGATGAAGCCTAGATTTTGTGCGTGGTTGGTTGGGGTTGGAGGGTGACCGAGGACTGTGGGCCACCAGGAGTCATCCCAATGTGGATTTATTGGGTCCGAGGAGGAGGACTTGGATTTTTTTTTTATTTTTTTTTAAGTTTTTGAGGTTATTCAAAAATACAACTTTATGCATACATTCAGAAGTTGGGACATCCAATACTTGATATGGTACAATTATGTCAAACAGTAGATTACATAGACAAGTAAATAACAACCTCACTATTGCTCACACCCAACTACTGAACTCCAGCAATGAACCTCCTTTTATATTTCTATGTGTGAGTGTCCCCAAAAACTGCATAACATTATGGGAGTACTCAACTACTACATAGGACAATGGGAAAGATATAGGCTAAGATCAGTCATTGCCCTAAACTGTGGGGTCTGGATAAGTATACCCTGTCCCTTGATTGATATTATATAGGATTAAGGAAAAAAGAAAAAGGGGACCAGATGTCAGGTGGGGGGCCGGATTAAGCAGGATAAGGGGAATGGTCAGTGAAATTACTATTAGGAGTGAGTAGCTAGCCTTACCTTCGATAATATATCTATCTACTACAGAGCTAACCCTCTCAAACCACATATGCGCTCCCCGTCTCCCTCCAAGAGCATTAAAGGCACTTTGGAACCCCACAATCCATATAAGACAGTAGTGCTAAACAGTTTATAGCATGCAAGTGAAGAGCATAGGAAAACACACATACGGGAGTAAACCATATAAACTCAGACTATGTACAATTAAACTAAGCAACATTAATTAGTGCGTTACCATTTTCTCTATTGTCACTTTAATAAACACAATAATGAGCACTCATGACCATAGATAAGGTACCTAAACATTGATCTTGGCAGATAAATTTATAGTCCTGTAATACAAAATGTTCCTGCATTATATATAACTGTAGTTGCAGAGCTCTGTACGTGCTCTCAAATTAGGCAAGAGAGAATAAAAAAAGGCTGCACGACAGAGCAGAGTGTTCCACATGTTTAGCCGATTCCAGAACGTAATCGGCATTGAAGAAGAGTCTCCGTGCAAGATGAGGAGCATAGCGTTGTATCAAGGGGAGCGTTCTACAAGACAGGTACCCCTGGGAGTTGAACTATACCTTGTAGATGTTTGCCATCCGCTTTAGGAAAGTTAGCAGCACAACTCAGCCCCATATCCTTGTACCTAAGCAATCGCCATTTTGTTTTCCACCCGCTCCAAAATCATTACCCCAGGTGCTATCCCCACTAAGCCGCGAGGTCATCTTGTGGGCTGTGGAAATTGGGGGAGTAGTGCTCAGTGACTTGGCCTCAAAGCCCGACAACTCCACTGCGGCATCTGGTGCATTGGTCTGTGCCTCCGGTTCTTCAAGGACTTGTGGCGCAATTAAGTTCTGATCGTGAGGACGCCTGTTTCCGTTAAGATCTAGCTCCAAACTTTCTTCCACGTCAGGGCTCACACTGTCCAGAGGGGTAAATTTCTCCATATTCCCCCTTGATGAAGTGTCCTTAAGAGCTGTCGCTGGGAAAAGCAATGACATTAGGTCTCTTTCAAGCTGTTTGTAGGACAGCCTGATCGCAGTTGCTATTGTATGCTCCCATGCTGTAACGTCTTCTAAAGCATCTCTCCTGTGCTCCATTATTCTTCACATATACCAGCACGCAATAAATTGGCTTTATGTGGCTCCTCAATAAAAGGCAGATTAAGAGCAAATTGTAAATGATAAGTTTTTAATTATCCTATTGCAGGATATCGTAACCCCGGAGTTCGGGGGGGGGGGTTAATTACATGCGGCAGCCCCAGACCTACGCTAAAAATCCTTTTCAAGTGTCTCTGGTGGTAATCAATCTGCAACTTGATCACATCCAGTGGCAATATGGCTACTAGGCCCTTGTAAAATGTCTCTTGCGTAGCTGTCCCAAAGAGCATAGGCAAAGACCCTGTCTTGGCTTCAGCTCCAAAGATATCCAAACGTTAACTAAAATAGTAATCCAAAAGTATAGAATGCTGCAGAATTATAATAAATTGCTTGGGTAAAATCACATATTCTCCAGGAGCTTCATTCAAACACGTTCTGCCGCTTTGAGAGTAGGCTCCGCCCCCCTTGGATTTTTTCTGTGTTCAGTTTGAGCTGGTTGTCATTCATCCAGGCGGCGACTGCTGTCAGGCCTTCGTGAATGTTGTTTTTGGTGGTGGTGGGATCTCGGGTGAGTGAGATGATTAACTGGGTGTCGTCATAGGAGATGATGTTGCGGTTGTGGAGTCGGACGATGGCGGTGAGAGAAGCCATGTAGATGTTGAAGAGGGTGGGGCTCAGCGAAGAGCCTTGCTTGCGATACACCGCAGTTGACTGGCATGGGTTTGGAGGAGAAGGGCGGGAGTCTGACTTTCTGGGTCCTGCCCGTGAGGAAGGAGGTGATCCATTCCAGGGCTTTGCTGTGGATGCCGGCGTCGTGTAGGCGGGTGCAGGGGGTGTTGTGGTTGACAGTGTCAAATGCTGCTGAAAGGTCTTGGAGAATTAGGGCGGAGGTTTTTCCTCGGTCGAGCATGGCGCAGATGTCATCTGTGACGGCGAGGAGGGCAGTCTCTGTGCTGTGGGTGCTTCTGAAACCGGATTGGGAGTGGTCCAGGGTGTGGTTGGCCTCAATGTGGTCAATAAGTTGCAAGTTGATGGACTTCTCTATGACTTTGGCCGGAAACGGGAGTAGAGAGATGGGGCGGTAGTTATTCGGGTCTGTGGGGTCTGCTGAGGGTTTCTTCAGCAGGGGTTTTGGTTCTGCATGCTTCTAGACATCCGGGAAGGTGCCGGTTTTGATGGAGCAGTTGATGGTGCGGCGGAGTTCAGGGGCGATGGTGTTGCTTGCTTTGTTGAATATGTGATGGGGCATGGATCCGAGGGTGCACCGGAGTGGATCGATTTCATGATTCTGAGGGTGTCCTCTGTGATGAGGGGGCTCCAGATAGTCCGTGTGTGGGGGGGGGTGTAGGGGGTGGGTGGATTAGATTGAGTTATGAGGCGTAAAACTGTCAGATGTTGAGGATCTTGAGGTGGAAGTGTACAGCGAGGGTATCGCAGAGGTCCTGGGAGGGTGGGATGTCGGTGGTGTCGCTGTTGGGTTTAGAGAATTCCTTGATGTCTGAGAACAACTTCTTGCTGTTGTGTGCGTTAGAGTTGATTTTGTCTTGGATGGCTGTTTTTTTTTGGCGGTTTTTATGAGGTGGTGGTGGGTGGTGATTGCTTCCTTAAAGGCAGCTTTTTCCAGAAGGGTCTTGCTGGATCTCCAGGTTATTTCCAATTGTCTTCAGTGGCTGGCATTGATGAGGGGTTCAGCCTGGTCTCGGTGAGGAAGGCGATATCTCGGGAGGTGGAGTCTAGCAGGTTCCAGATTTCAAAGGCGTGCTTGTGGATGGAGCGGGTGTTGAGGAGGATGCAGTTGAGGTAGTTGCGGCTGTTTTTGGGTGGGTTAGTTGGTTTCGTTGTGGTCCAGAGGGAGGGGAAGGAGCAGCTGCTGCAGGTGAAGGGTCCGAAGGTGTTGGTCGGGGATACGTGGTGGTAGGCGGACAATCTACCCTTGTTGAGGGCATGGAGGGTGCTGGTGTCGTAATAGCGGTGGTTTCTGGAGCCAAGGTTCGTAGCGTTGGGTGCAGACGGGCGCTGACGGGCTTGCCTTTGGAGCGGTCGCGCAGCGAGCACCATTAAATACAGCAGGAAGGTGGGTGGGCTGGTTAGCTTGAGCGGGGGTAGGTGGTAAAACAAAATGGAGAGCAGCAAAAATACAGAGGGAGAAGGGAGAGAGGACTTACTTCAGTAGTGCTGGGAGCACCATTAAATACAGCAGGAAGGTGGGCGGGCTTGTTAGCTGGAGCGGGGGTAGGTGCTAAAACAAAACAGAGAGCAGCAAAAATACAGAGGGAGAAGGGAGAGAGGGCTTCAGTAGTGCTGGGAGCACCATTAAATACAGCAGGAAGGTGGGCGGGCTGGTTAGCTGGAGCGGGGGTAGGTGCTAAAACAAAACAGAGCAGCAAAAATACAGAAAAATACAGAGGGAGAAGGGATGATGATGGGTGGAGGGCCCTCTCACATGTGCTGGAGTGTGTAACTGAGTGTCACTTAGTGCATGTGGTGACTGTGGCCATCATTATCAGCGCGTCTCCTGGCTCCTCAGCTCCACCACCCACACGTGGCACGACGTGCGCACATAATTTTAACTGCGCATTTAGAGGCAGCAGCCGCTGCACTGCAGCAGGCTGAGCATAGCAATTTGTGGTGATGTCTCTCAGGCAAGTAAAGGAGCCGGTGGGCTGCAGGAGGCAAGTCATCCCTTCAGAGTCTTCTATGTTTTCAATAGAATAGAGAGAGCTCAGAGAGTGTCCATAGTGTCAAAATGAAATGTGTGCGTCAAGCTCTTCTTTAGTTACTTATGTAAAACATAACTGCAGTCTGTGGAACAATGAAGTTAATAACAGCGTGTCACTGTGCAACTTGTTCTAAGTGTCTGTCTCCTACTACCTCACGTTACACTTATAAGCTGAGCCTGTCGGGGATAGTGATGTTTATTGTGGGACCCGGAAAACACTTCACCCTTTACCCTTCCTTGAATTACCTAAAAAAAAAAAAAGAATGAACACAATTTAACTCCTCGCTCCCAGATAGGACTGCAGTTTATTCCTAAGCAGTGTATTGCAGCCCTTTTTGGTAGTCATGGGGTTAAATTGTGAGTTGTCCTATGCATGCTGCAGGGCGTCATGACTCATGAGGGAGAGGAGGATCTCTAGTTTAAATTTACAACTCAACTGCACAGCACTTGAAGGAGCAACTATGTGATCATAGAGGTCAGTCTGACTGTGAGTAATTCTTAGGAACTCTGACAGGAGTCTTAGGGTGACTCCTGCCAGGGGGCCCCATGCGGCAAGCACAACTATTGAAAGCGCTACGGCAGAGTACTATTGAGCGTGGGAAATGTCATTACAAGAAGTAAAGCATTAGCATTTAAGAGGATTTCTGAGTGTGCACTAAACCACTATGTGCAGTGTGAGACAGACTTGGCACTTCAGTTTGTACAGTGTGTGCCTGATTCAGACGGCAGATCACTTTCATTTGCAGAGGAGGTAGGACTTAATTAGTAAATGTTTTTTATTTATTTGAGCAATTTCAGAATGTAACTTCAGTGTGGTAGTTGTATAGTGAGGCCAGGGGTCAATAAAGATACATTTTTTTTTAGCAATATGCAGCAGTGTATTTATGATTTTTTGACAATGCTGTAGAAATCCTATATTTAAAACCATGCAGAAATGTTTCCTCTTCAATACATAAATGGTAGGTGTCCTTTTGGTGCCCTTCTCTCTTCATATGCAAATTAATATGACCCTGGAGAAGTCTCCCTATGGGTGATGGGGGAAACCAGACATGGACTCCTTGCCCAGTGTGCTTAGAGGAATGTGGCTGCACCTCAATGACGAGGCCCATTGGAGGCCAAAATGATCGTCTGGGATAGTCATGTTCCTTGTTCAGAGGAGAATTGCCTGGTATTTTGGTGCTGGACTGACCTTACTTGGCGGGATCAGATTGATATACTTCAGGAAAGTTTTCCTCTGTGAAAAGCACACTGGTCTAAAAGAGGCTGCTTCCGGGTGGTAAATCGCCATAGAACTAGCTGATTAGCTGTTGTTCGTTTCTGGTTGAGTGCTTTGTATGCAAATATATATATATATATATATATATATATATATAATTTTTTATTACATTCCAGTTTACTGCCCCTTTATGCAAGGACTTTCAAGATGCCAGGAGGCATTTTATTTATAATTTGTACATCTGCATAAAATGTTATACTCTCAGGCTTAGATTGCTCAGTGTTTGAAATGAGACAGGTTAACTTAACAGTGCTCAGTTTACACTACAGCTGACTTAATTTTGAAATACATACACACATGCCTAAATCCTGCATTTAACCAGATCTAATGGTATGAGACTGAGTACCACAGCCTATGGTTCCACCAAGACCATACAGAGTACAGCATTTTCAAAATCCATAAGTACAGCTGACAGATGGGAACATTTGTACACCAGATTTGAAGAGGTGCTCTTGGGGAAAACCCCCAAACATATGTAACCTTTCAAAAGTACTTTTCTTCATCTACCCATTCTGACAGATCAATAATGTACAATTTTGAATTCACAGTAGTATTTTTGTTTGCACATTTACAAATATGATTCTTTAAAAAGTGATCTCTTAATTTCTATTTTTTTAATGCATGTCACACACTGTTGATTTAGGGGATGGCAATGTGCAGAAATGTTGACTCCTGTGAGTGTTTCTGTGGGTGTCTGTGTTTATGTCTTTGTGCATTTTCTGTGGGTGTCTCTTTGAGGGGGTGTGTGTGTATGTATGTCTTTGCATGTTTTCTGTTGGTCTCTGTGAGTGTGTATGTCTTTGTGTGTTTTCTGAGGCTGTCTCTGAGGGTGTTTCTTTGGGTGTATGTGCAAGTTTGAGTTTGTGCGTGTCTGTGTCCATTGCCTGTTCCTTTTTAGGACATTTTGACCTTACTACCGATTATTCACATCTTTCTACAGACTTTGAGACTAATGAGACCTTTCCGGAAGTCACCAATCCACCACTTAAGCTTTAAATTATTGTTTAGGCATTTCAGGGCCTTTTCAGCCACTGCATGATGTTGTCATCATTTAGTTGGCATCTTCCTTGACAAAAAGATAATCAGAATGAATTACGTATTTTGTCTTGTAAATCTCCTTTTTTGACAAAACTGTAGTCTACCTCATTACTTATCTGGTCAATGTAAACAAGTGCTGAGTGTCTGTATATGAGATTGTTTGTGTGTTTCTTTGCGTGTTTGCTAGAGTGTCTATATGTGAATCCTTATGTGTGTCTATGTGTTTCTGTGTTTGTGTGTTACTACCTTTACAACATTTCCAAGTGTAACTACACTTAAGAAAAAAAGTGCATATACGTTTTAGTTACTTGGTCAAAAATTGCACATGTCAAGGGAGGCCCTGATCAATGGTTAAGTAAGGGGCCCCAAAATTTCAAGTGGCGACCCTGGTAACAAAATACTAATTATACTGTATATGTACTGTGGCACAAAGAAGGGTTAACTCAGATTATTAATACACTTTCACTGTTGGACTGGACCTCAAGTTTAGAATAAGAAAAATCCCATGAGTGTTTAAAAAAAAAAATATTACCATGCATGTCCCTGCATATATATGTGTATGTCTGCCTATATCTGTGTGTGCATCATGTGTTGGTGCCTATATGTGTGTGTGTTTCTCTGTGCATGTATGTATATATGTACCTCTACATGTATGTGTTTGTATCTGTATGTGTGTGTGTATCTCTGTGTATGTATGTTTGTATATTTCTTTGTATGTACGTGTGTATATCTTTGTATGAGTGTGTATCTGTATGTATGAGTGTGTATCTGTATTTTTGTGTGCATATCTGTTTGTGTGTGTATCTCTAAGTAGGTGTGTGTGTATCTGTATGTATGTGTGTGTATGTATGTGTGTGTATGTGTATGTGTGTGTATCTGTATGTATATGTGTGTATCTGTATGTATATGTGCATATCTGTGTATGTGTGTGTATCTGTATGTATGAGTGTGTATCTGTATGTTTGTGTGCATATCTGTTTGTGTGTGTATCTGTATGTATGTGTGTGTATGTGTATGTGTGTGTATCTGTATGTATATGTGTGTATCTGTATGTATATGTGCATATCTGTGTATGTGTGTGTATCTGTATGTATATGTGCATATCTGTGTATGTGTGTGTATCTGTATGTATATGTGCATATCTTTGTATGAGTGTGTATCTGTATGTATGAGTGTGTATCTGTATGTTTGTGTGCATATCTGTTTGTGTATGTATCTCTAAGTAGGTGTGTGTGTATCTGTATGTATGTGTGTGTATGTGTGTGTATCTCTATGTATATGTGTGTATCTGTATGTATATGTGCATATCTGTGTATGTGTGTGTATCTGTATGTATATGTGCATATCTGTGTATGTGTGTGTATCTCTAAGTAGGTTATTTCCTGTTAAGGGTGAAATACTGCCCCAAAGTTGAAACAACAATTGTCACCCATCTAAATGTAGCTGTTACTGTATTACCATTATAAAGTGTCTTGCTAATTTTAAACATGGATTACACAATTCTGTGTTATTAAAGGGTCATGAAATACAACATTTTTCCTTTAGAATTCAGAAAGAGCACACCATTTTTTTTTAATAATTATTATTTATTAACCAACAAAAGGCAATGTTATACAATACTACGGACATAAATCAAGGCAGACAAAAAAGAAAAGAGTTAATGTCTTCCAAAATTCAGACAGTTTTACAAAAACAAGACATATTTCATAATATCAAACACAAAGTCCTCCTTGAAAGGAGATTTGCTATCTTTATAGCCCAGACCATAGAAAATGGATGTTTTGTAACACCCTATGTTGGGGTTTTTTCTTTTTCTTTAAAACCTCACCCCAGGAAGACAAAATAAAAAGACAAAAAAAGGGGGGGGGGAGGGTAAAGAGGAGACAGAAAATAATTTAAAAAAAAATTTTGGCCAGGGGATTGCCTTTTCTTCCCCCTGCTCCAGTTACCAGAGTTTTGAAATGGGAAAATCATATATTCTATTTCGTTCTCCGGGAGTGTTTTAATATACACTGCCCATTTATTAAAGAAGTTCTTATATCTGCTTCATTATCTATGTCTGTGTCCTTTTGTTCCAATAAACATTGTTTTTTCAAGCAGTTCTGAATTTCAGAAATACTAGGCACAGATCGCATTTTCCATTTTTTACATAGCAGATATCTAGTGGCTAAAATGGCAATAGGCACCAGTTTTTCGTTTGCATGACGTTCATTTGAGTTCCCTAGACATAATGTGATCTGGTATAAAGAGAAGGTCATGGGGGAATTTTCAACACCCTATTCAACCAAAATTCTAATTTGCGCCACATATTTCTAATTTTTGGACATAGCCAAAACATATGTTCAAGGTCAGCTGGTGGGAGTGAGCATTTGGGACATCTATTAAAATCCAGATTGTGAACCCTGTAGCCCTTTTCTGGGGTGAAATATGCTCTGTGGAGCAATTTAATGTGTGCTTCCCGCCATGTAGCGGAAAGCGTTGTCTTTGCCACTTTATCTATAGAGTATTGTAAAGTCTTTGAATCCAGCATATTTTGAGCTAGAAGTGGAGTCCATGTTGATACAAGCTTTGCCAAAATAGGGGTTCCCCTATTAATACCAAGTAAGTGATAGCATGGGGAGATGGACATCCGGTCAGTTCTAGTAAGTGTAAGCCAATTTTCTAATTTGCCTAATGCCCAACACCAACCTACTTCTTTAGTTATCTCTAAGAGAAGATGCCCTATCTGCAGATAGGCAAAGAAGTCTTTATTAGGTAGATTAAACTCCACTTTCAACCTTTCAAATGTTTTAACAATCTTTCTGTCCTTGTCTATCGGATGAGATAAGTTATTTAAGCCATTCTTGTGCCATCTTCCAAAGACCTCCGAGTTTAAAACAGGTTGAAATCTCGGGTTCCCTACTAGGGAGAGATAATTTGTTATCCTAGAATTGACTGAAAAAAGTTTTGATATTGTCAACCATTCCTTAATGGAATTAGAAATCGTTTTAAGTTAATTAATTTCTGATGGTAACTCTTTAGGGGGGGAGTGCAGCAATGCTACCGAAAGATATGGGTTTACATACATTTATTTCAAGATGGTTATTTAAGACATAGTCTTTAGAAAATATCCAATCACTTGCTATTCGTGCCAAGAAGCTGAGATTCTATGCTCTAATATCTGGCAACGCCAGACCTCCGAACTCATTTGGAAGAGAAAGTTTATTAAGAGAAATCCGGGCTCTTTCCCCTGCCAGAGAAATTGTCCAATTAGACTATTAATCAAGCGGACATCTTTTTCAAGCAGAATTAAGAGGACATTTTGAAGTACATATAATAACTTTGGGAGGAGGCCCAATTTGAATAATGCTACTCGACCCAAAATTGATAAGAGTAAATTTTGCCATATTTTAAGTTTTTCCCTAATTTGCTTAATTATTGGAGTTATATTAAATTTATACAGGTCCCCAGATTTAATCGGGATATTAATCCCTAGATATGTAAATTACTCTGTTACTATTTTAAATGGGTTATCTAAGCATGAGTCACTATTCCTCCGGATCCATAAGATTTCTGATTTAGTTACATTTACCAAAGTGATCAATTATCTGCATGAGTTTAGGAATATTAATTTTAGTATTTGACAAATATAGCAGAACATCATCCGCATAGAGTCCGATTTTCATCTCATGGTTTAAGATCTTTATACCTTCCAAACTTTGTCTTAGCATAATTGCCAAGGGCTCAATAGCAACATCGAAAAGAAGTGGGGAGAGAGGACAGCCCTGGCGTGTTCCTCTTTCCAGTTTAATTGGGGAGGAAACAATGCCATTGACTATCAGTCTTGTATCCGATTGTTTATACAGATTCTCTATAAATTCAGGGAATTTGCCCTTAATCCCAAATTTCATCAAGGATGTATTTAAATGTTTAACCCCTTAAGGACAAGGCCATTTTTCAATTTCTTTCCCTTAAGGACCAGGGCTAGTTTTACATTTCTGCAGTGTTTAGCTGCAATTTTCCTCTTACTCATTTACTGTACTCACACATATTATATACCGTTTTTCTCGCCATTAAATGGACTTTCTAAAGATACCATTATTTTCATCATATCTTATAATTTACTATAAAAAAATTATAAAATATGATAAAAAAATGGAAAAAAAACCTTTTTTTCTAACTTTGACCCCCAAAATCTATTACACATCTACAACCTCCAAAAAACACCCATGCTAAATAGTTTCTAAATTTTGTCCTGAGTTTAGAAATACCCAATGTTTACATGTTCTTTGCTTTTTTTTGTAAGTTATAGGGCAATAAATACAAGTAGCACTTTTTTTTCCCAAAATTAGCAAGTTACATTGGAACACTGATATCTGTCAGGAATCCCTGAATATACCTTGACATGTATATATTCTTTTTTAGAAGACATCCCAAAGTATTGATCTAGGCCCATTTTGGTATATTTCATGCCACCGTTTCACCGCCAAATGCTTTCAAATAAAAAAAAAAATTCACTTTTTCACAAACATGTTCACAAATATTAGGTTTCTCACTGAAATTATTTACAAACAACTTGTGCAATTATGGCACAAATGGTTGTAAATGCTTCTCTGGGATCCCCTTTGTTCAGAAATAGCAGACATATATGGCTTTGGCGTTGCTTTTTGGTAATTAGAAGGCTGCTAAATGCCACTGCGCACCACATTTGTATTAGGCCCAGCAGTGAAGGGGTTAATTAGGTAGCTTGTAGGGTTCATTTTAGCTTTAGGGTAGTGTAGTAGACAACCCAAAGTATTGATCTAGGCCCATTTTGATATATTTCATGCCACCATTTCACCGCCAAATGCGATCAAATAAATTTTTTTTTAACCTTTTCACTAACTTTGGGTTTCTCGCTGAAATTATTTACAAACAGCTTGTGCAATTATGGCACAAATGGTTGTAAATGCTGCTCTGGGATCCCCTTTGTTCAGAAATAGCAGACATATATGGCTTTGGCATTGCTTTTTGGTAATAAGAAGGCCGCTAAATGGCGCTGCGCACCAAATTTGTATTATGCCTAGCAGTGACGGGGTTAATTAGGTAGCTTGTAGGGTTAATTTTAGCTTTAGTGTAGAGATCAGCCTCCCACCTGACACATCCCACCCCCTGATCCCTCCCAAATAGCTCTCTTCCCTCCCCCACCCCACAATTGTCCCCGCCATCTTAAGTACTGGCAGAAAGTCTGCCAGTACTAAAATAAAAGTGTTTTTTTATTTTTTTTTTAATTATAAAAAAACAAACAAAAAAACCCACATATTCTACTTTGTAGGATCCCCCCTTAGCCCCAACCTCCCTGATCCCCCCCCAAAGAGCTCTCTAACCCTCCCCCCACTAACTATTAGCAACCATTTTGGGTACTGGCAGCTGTCTGCCAGTACCCAATTTGCAATAAAATATTATTTATTTATTTTTAACCTAACTTTTTCTGTAGTGTAGCTGCTCCCCTCCATACCATACCCCATCCCCCTCCCAGATCACCCCCAGATCACCCCTCCTCTGCACCCACCACCCTCTCCCCGCAAAACATTTTCCCCCAGCATTTGGTCTCTGGCTAGATCGTGGGTGCGCGCGCACCCGCCCCTCACCTCCAGCGCGCGCTCCCGGCATCAACCACAGCCGGAAGGAAGTAGTTACCTAGTGATGGGCCGCCCACCCACCTCCCTACAATGGCTCCCACCCACCAACGATCGGCACCATCACTGGCCGATACAGAGAGGGCCACAGAATGGCTCTCTCTGCATCGGTGTGCCTAAAAAGGTATTGCAGTGATGAAATCCTTAACGACGTACAGGGTACGTCGCTGGTCTTTAAAGACCAGCTTGTGTAAGACGTACCCTGTACGACATGCGTCGTTAAGGGGTTAAAGGTGACAGAGTCGAAGGCTTTTTCTGCATCTATAGATAGTATAGCCAAATCAGGTAGATCCTCTCTCCCCCTTCCGGACATCAATGTTTTCTAAAGATATTCCAATGTAACTAGTACCTCCCTGATTTTAGCCGTTGAATTCCATTTGTTTAGAAAACCGGTTTGATCCGTATGAATTATTTTTGGAAGGATTAACTGTAATCTAGATGCTAAAATAGAGGTTAAAATCTTGTAGTCTGAGTTTATTAAAGCTATTGGCCTAAACAATTCTTTTTTCACCGGATCCTTCCCTCCTTTAAGTATTAGGGTCGTAAAAGAAGAAGAAAATGAAGATGTAACTGATTTACCATTGATATAAATGTCATTATACAGATTAGTCAGGTGAGGAGAAATTTCTGCAAATAAAATCTTATAGAATTCGTTAGGTAAACCATCTGGTCCTGCCGCTTTATTAGTAGATAACTTAAGAATCACATTCTCAACTTCCTCTTTAAAGATAGGGGAATTAAGGCTATTGATTGATTCATCTGTTAGAGTAGGACTCATAATTTTATTCCAGAACTCTGCAGATTTCCCTGTATCGTGTCCTTTACATGTGTATAAATTTTGAAAATATTCCGCAAATGCAGCTGCGATTTCCTCAGCGTTCGATATTCGCTTTCCCTTGTAAGAAAGTTCTTCAATATATGTTTGTATTTTCTCGTTTTTAACCAGTCTGGCCAACATCTTTCCAGATTTATTCCCAAATCTATACAATTTGGCTTGAATCTTTAGTTCTTTTTGCGCTTCCTGAGCCAAAATAAATGTATCCCTAGCTTCTTTAGCTTGCACATATTTAGCCCAGTTTGGGGGATTTTTATCCAACAAAAATTTGTTGTAAGAATTGGATAGTGCTTTTTGCACTTCCTTTTCCCTTAGCCTCAGTTTTTTTTAGATAGAATTGCATTATAGGCCAAGATTTCTCCTCTGAGAACCGCTTTTGCGGTTTCCCAGAATATTTCAGGGCGGTCTATATAATTAAAATTAAAACGCACAAATTCCTCATATTTAGACCTAAGCCGGGTTTTAAACTTCATATCTGAAGATAAGAAATACGGAAAGAAGAATCGCGAAAATTTAGGTTTTAATTGTTTAAGCTGGACATCAAGAGTAATGGGTCCATGGTCAGATAATAGAATAGGGGTAATTCCTGCTTTCACCATTGAAGATCCTAGACGCTCATCTATCAGGAATAAATCGATTTGGGACAAAGTTTTATGTGCCTTTGAAAGACATGTAAAGTCCTGGATGTCCGGGTTCTGGCTTCTCCAGATATCGCGTATAGCTAGATTTTGTTTTATTTAATTGAACATACCAAATTCTAAAGTCAAATGTGTTAGGGCCGTATATATTGCACAGTGTATACATTTTCTGAGAAATTCTTATTTTCAGTAGGACATATCTTCCTCCCGGATCAGGGTCACAGTGCACAACTTCAAGCTGAATCTTTTTCCCTAATAAAATGGCCACTCCCCTTTTTTTGCCAACGCTTGATGAGAAAAATACATCTCTGACCCATGACGCTTTCAATTTGCAGGATTCTTCTGACTTTAGGTGTGTTTCTTGGATAAAGCCTATATCCGTTTGAAGTTTCCTTAGTTGAGTCAGTATGGCTTTTCGTTTAATAGGGGTCAAAATCCCTCCCACATTCCACAAGGTTATCTTAAATTTTTCTATTTTCTTATATCATTTAAGTTATATGGAGCAAGGAGAGAAAGAAGAAGAAAAAAAAAGGGGGGGGGAAAGGTCGGGAAGGGGAAGAAGGGAGGGGAACATAGACAACCCATATAGCCCCATGTACCCCAACCACGGGGGTCTTTCCAGTTACCGAACCTAACTTTACTATGTGGGTACTAACCCATTGGGTGATGGTGGATCCAGTGCTGTAAAGAATTTTTCGGCTGTTTGAGCCTCCAGAAAGAAATGAACTGCCTTGTTTACTGTAACTTTAAGTTTAGCTGGGTAAAATATGGTGACATCAACGCCATGTTTTATAAATTGGGTACAGATAGGGGCCAGATCTCTCCTTTTGGACGCTGTTTCAGCCGAAAAATCCTGAAAAATAAGAATCTTAGCACCATTAATAAGTGGTTGATTTTTACGAAAGTGTTGTAACAGAGTAATTTTGTCTTGATAATTAAGTAGTTTTGCAATCACAGGTCTAGGCCTGCTAATGTTTTTGTTAACTGTGCGAGGTGGGCCCAGCCTGTGTGCTCTTTCTACTAAAATTTGATGATATGTCGCAGGGAGTTTAAGAGCTGAAGTCAGCGTGTCTGAGAAAAAAGAGCCTAAGTCTTCGTTCTGTTTCTCTTCTGGGAGACCTATTATTCTGACATTGTTCCTTCTACTACGATTTTCTAGGTCTTCTAATCTTGAATTTTTTTTTTTAATATTACTGCTAGTACTGTCAAGCTTAGAGCTGTGTGACGGTGTAAGATCTTCTAGATCAGACACTCTCTGCTCTACCTCCTGCATCCTACATGAAAATTGCCTAATTTCTTGCGTTAAGGAAGAAATGTCTTGTTTAATTTCTAACTTCAAGGCATAGAATTTGGGGGAGAGAGCCTCTGAAATGCTGGCAACCAGATTCTGAATATTCAGTGCTTCAGGCATAGCTATATTTAATTAAGCTGGCTGAGTGTCAGCAGCTGGGTCCAGCACACCCTTGGGCTTTCTGTCTCTATGTCTATCTGCCATGGCTGGAGAGGGCGTTTTGGCAGAAATACCAAGAAACTTATCCATGTACCAGATTTAATTCTATGATAGTGAGAAGTGGTACAAAATTTAAGAAGACAGTTTTAAGTGTCTACCAAGTGATGGGGGAAAAAAAAGGGAAAAAAGGGGTGGGGAAGATAAGAGGGGGGTAATAGTGACCCCTAGTTGTTGTGAGTTATCAGAATACAAGTGCTTCAGTTACCCCTGACTTAGTTTATTGGGCGGTGCATTGTGATGCCCGTGTGTAATTAAGTGAATGAAAATTACAAAATCTGATATAGGATTCTGATATCGAGTTCTACCTAGATAAAGCCAAAACACAAAAAATAATGAAAAGAGAAAAAAAAAGAAAAAGAAAAGCCTTCGCCGATGATGTCACGTTATCCTGCCCACTATTTTCAGCACTGCATGTTCAAAATACTTAAACCAATAACTTTGTGTTTAAAGCGCCATTTTGAAACCTAGGTATTGTAAACGGATTCGTACAGAGCAAAGGATACCCACGGAGTGGGTTTGGAAAACAATTAAATTTGAAGACAAGATTTCTGATATACGGTAGAGATATGTTAATGAAATGCTATTGATAAAAAGCGTATTTGGGGTAGTTAGTAACAGGCATAGAAAATATTTACTTACAGTGGCCCTTTAACCTAGAAGCTAAGAATACTTAAGAAATTAAGGCCCCCTCAAAATATCTTAACCTGGTCCCTTGTTATATCGTGCCTTTTAGAGGTCTGAAAAAAAAAATTCAGTTTTATATCCCTAGATATATAAATTCCCAGAGGCAACCTTATCGTGATTGTAAACTTCTGTACTCAATTGTCAATTAAGCAATTGTTTTGCCAGAATTACCAGGGGAGATGTGTAACCTTATTACATATATATATTAACCCTAGGGGTTGACTACTTTAAAGGGTATTAATTAGGTTACAGTGATCTAAAGCTTCAGGCCTCTGTATCAGAGCAGATATTAATTAATATTAAATATACACCAAAGAGGCTTGTCCTTAATGCCAGTTGTAATATTGACTACTGCAATACCATAACGTTTTTTAAATGTCGCAAAAAAGGGAGAGTTTCCTTCACTTGTTCATACTGCAGAAGAGCATGTTCCCACTAGACCAATCAGATTTATATCAAAAAGTATACACTTTAAGCATCTAAAAATAACAGATTGCAACCATTATACCAAAAAAAAGACATATAGAGTTATAACAGCCTGGCTTTTAGTAACTTAAGGTAGATGTGGCTGACAATGAGGTTTTTTCCCCCTCTTTTCCCCCTTTTCCCCTTTTCTCTCTCTCCCCTCCCTTCTCTCCCCTTCTTCCCTCTTGCTTCTTTGTCACAGTTTTATGTTCCTAAGTGTATATATTCCCCAAGGCAGCCCTATAGTAATTATATACTTCTGTGCTCAGCCAACAAGTGAACAACTGTTTTACCAGAATTGCCATAGGGGGTATGTAACCTTATTGCGTATATTGCATATATTACGTATATATTGCGTATATTGACCCTAAAGGTTGACTGCCTTGCAAGATATTAATTAAGTTATAGTGATCTGAGGCTTCAGAGCTCTATATTAGAACAGATGTTGAGGTTGATTAATATTAGGTAAAGGCCAGAGAAGCCTGTCCTCTACACCAATTGTAATGTTAACTACTGCAGTAACAAAGAGCTTTTAGTTATCGCAGAAAGGGGAGAATTTTCCTTTGCTTGTTCGTAGTACATAAAAGCAAGTTCCCACTGAGCCAGTCAGAATTATATCAAAAGATACATGCTTTGAACACCTAAAAATATCAAGTTGTAACTGTTATGCCAAAGAGATACATATAAAATTGTAGCAACCTAGCTCAAAGTCTCTTAAAGTAAATGAACTGACAAAGAGTCTTTTTTATTTATTTTTCTCTTCTCCTCTTCACCTCCTTTTAACTTCGTTGTTATCGTTTGCTCTTTGCCTATACCACAAGAGTATTGGGAGAAACTATTTCCTTAACACCCCCAGCAAGTGATAGTGGTTATAATGTCTGGTTATTATCAAGGGGTATCCCTCTCAGCCGACCTCCACACCGGCCACTAATCCCTTTAGACCTGCAGTCTTTTTCTGTTTTTCCCCCTTTTGATTTTTTTAACTGTAGCTGCCCATCCATGAAAAGAACACAGTTCATGGAACTCACCTCTTCTCGAGCCGCCTGACCACCTGCTGTGTCCGAGCACTCACCGTTAGGTGTCTAGCAGCAGAATAGCTCAGTCCAGGGGGGGGCCACCTCCAACACCCCCCGTTCCACAACTCCGGCCTTAGTTTGATCTCAACTCCCCTCGCGCAGCAACGGTGGGAGGGGAGGGAGAAGAGCTGCACCAAACACCTACGACTGGAAGACACTCAGCCTTGACACCAGGTCTCCGATCCCAGACCGGGCCCGGCTCCCTCCCACGCAGCACGGGAGGGGGAGGGGCAATCACCAAACAACAGATGCAATCCAACCGGGAATCCTCAACAGCACAACAGGTACAATTTTGACGTTGTGGTGCAGTACTGACACAAAGCTTGACTTAGCAGGGGCGGCAGCAATAGAGAGAGGCAGGGAGAGTGATACCGGGCATTCAGGCAGGTCCTCACTTGGGGGAAAAAACAGGCAAGGTGTCCTGGGGCTAAGACATAAGTGATATACCATTCACCTATCTACTCCAGCCAGCCCAGATAATACAAAAATTGTAGGTACGTTTAACTGGTAATTTAATCAGTACAGTGGGGTGACATTCCACTGTTATAGGGTTCCAGAGAAGATTTTCTTGACTGTCCAAGAAACAGCCCCAGGGCTTGGGGTAGACGCGAAGAGTTCCACCGCCACTATCTGTAGGACTGGAGCAGTGAGCACAGCAACACCTGCCTTGCTCCTCCTCCACCGGAACCTCAAGGGAATGTCGAGAGCACACCATTTTATACCACTTTCTAATTAATTTCTATTATCAAATGTTCTTCGTTCTCTTGGAATCTTTTGTTGAAAAGCTAGGATGTAAGCTCCTCCCAGCAATTTTGCAAGCATGTTTTCCATTTGCAAGAGCACTAGATGGCAGCACTATTACCTGCTATGTAGTACTCCAGACACCAACCCATGTATCTTTTACAACGAATACCATGGCGATAAAGCAAATTTGATAATAGAAGTGCATTTGATTTTTATTTTTTTTAATTGTATGCTCTGTCTTAATCACAAGAAAATGTTTGGGTTTCATATCCCTTTAAGGTGCTCACATATCCTTGTTCTAAACTTTTGTGTCATGCACTCCACATATTCTAGGACACAATCCTTACAATGTATTAATTTATAAGCTAAAAAGCATGCATGGATCTACTGTTAATACCATAGGCCAGGGGTCGCCGACCTCAGGGTCCACTAACCTCACAATTTTGAATCCTGTGGACCACTAACATTAATTTTTTTTTTTAAAGGTACAAACCTCTATAATGTATGTGTATGTATGTATATATATATATATATATACACACACACACACACACACTGTACATAACAAGTATAACCATAGCTAAGTTTACATTAATGTATATATTTACACATTTTTAAGAATTATTTTTTGGAATTAACTGAATGACAGAGAATACTTCCAAATGACAGATGAAGGGTGAGTGCCAACTTTTGAGCTGGAAACAGAGAAGCAGAAAGAACTTACCTCCCCAGTTAGGAATTATTCAAAACTACTTATGATCATGGACAGACATTGGAGTCATAAATTAAGTTTATATCAGAAAGCTCTCAATATGGATGTGAGCTAACCACAACTAATGTTACTGGCAATTACTATAATACTGATGGGATATGGCTGATCTGCTGGATGGCAATTACTGAAATTCAGGTGGAATGGCTTTGTGCACGGGAAAATTATTAGAATGAAAAATAATTAATATTTCATTTAAAAAAAGATGGAAGGGAGGAAGACAAACAGTGATGTAAGTGCATCTGAAGGAATTAGGAAAACTACTACAAAGAGACAGGTAAAGGGAAGAAAATAAATTAAATATAAGTGAGAAAAGATATATATTTTTTTTTTTAATTATATACTTTAATTCCACTATTTCAAGCCAAGATTATACCAACCTCTACTAGCTTTAAAATGGAAGCATCGTCCTCTGAGCAGTGCGCCAGGTGGGAGGAGTTAAACATACAATTTAGCTATGCAAGTTGCACAGTACTAAACAACATGCGTAGGGAGATTGTAATTTAACTCCCCCTCTGTCCGTTTTCGCTGATGTCCAGACAGGCACTGTAGGGAGTTGCGGCGTGACGGGGGTGACACCATCAGAGGAGATTTATTCCTGCTTGATGGTGTCAAGGACCACCAAGATCTTCTTGTGGACCACCGGTTGGCGACTGCTGCCATAGGCAATATAATAAACCATTAATATAAGGATATGAGGGGGCACACACTATACAAGATGTAACAGATCAGTAAATATCAATCCATACATCTATAAAAAAAAAAAGGTTAAAATAGATAAGTCCCAAAAATGTCCAATACTGTGTAATGTTCACAATATTTAAATGGGAAATCAAGTATCAACGGCTGCTCTCCTCCTCACAGATGGATCCGGATAGAACTATGAAGAAAGCATAAAAAAAGAGGTTCGCCTCATGTGTGTATCAGTATATTCAAGTATGAGCATATGGATATTCAAGCCAAATTGGTACTTACATTTGGTAAAAGTACACTTATGTACTGGTAGGAAAGGGCTGGTAACTTGGGGTGTACCAGCTAACCCTCCCCTGGCTCCAACAAGGTGTACAGGTGCGATCCAACCCACTACAGAAGTAGGCCACTCACTACAGAATTAGGCAACTTCAGGTGCAGTGTAGTAATCGGTAAAACATATACAGGTGCGACCACTAAGCTTATGGTAATAAAATTAATTTATTTAAAACTTCAAAAGTTTAAAAGCATGAAAGCAGTATACCCCCTATCTATGCAACGCATTTCTCAGCCTTAAAACTGGCCGTTTCCTCAGGCATAAAGCATCTTACAACAAACAACTCTTTTAAAACACAGTGTTACCAATTAGCAAGTTAATAACGCCCACCATGGGCGTGCAAGTCCTTAATTAATTGCTGGATAAACAACTCGCTCAATATCTTACACAGTCAGCATATTTCAAAACAACAATTAGTAACCTATATGTGACATTTATAGCTAAGTGGTATACATTCAGACATCATCTCAATAGGAAACATTTATCCTACTATGTTACAATTTTAATAAACAAAATATGATCAATGATGGAAGTTATGTCCCACTTGGTAATACATATATTTATGCTCATTTCTGGCGGCTTAAACCCATTTATTCAAATTTAGTCTTGAAATCCCAATCTATTTGTTGCACCGCTCCATTGTGATATGTGGCTAATAATTAGAATCGAGGGTAATAACTAATCTCTTTATAGAATAACATTTTAAAATGATGAGCCATACGTAATCTCTTTATAGAAAAAGCAAGTATTCCGTGCGTGATCTATTTACGGAAGCCGTGATTACAGCATAGCCACATGGTTGAGAATGGCCTATGAGAATCTGATTCCAAAATCTATGTCATAGTTACGATTCGTAGTGCTGAAAATAGTAAATAAAAGGAAAGTGTTAATCACGTAGCTAAGGGGATGTGTACCTGATATGTGTTATGTAAGGGATTCTGTGGTCTCAGCTCCACCATATGTTAACCAATGAAAACCTAGTGTCAAAATGTTTGACATTATAGAGATTACAATTAATTTGTATAATGGATAAAATGAGTATATATGAAGATACTCAACCATAACAAAATAACTTCTTAAAACTAAACTAAGAAGGGGGCGTGTCCGTGCAGCGTTCTGGTGAGGACGCATCTTCTGAATGCTCCGGCAGAAAAACTGATAATCCGCCGATTATTGTTAATTGCAGCAAGATTTAAATCACATTACATTAAGGCTTCACACTGTCACTGATTGTGACCCGGCATTTAAATTCTTGTGTGCTTTTATGACCCCGGAGAATCAGATCGGAAAAAGAAGGCCTAGGGCGGCGGCCCATTGTCAGGCATACACCTCCCCCCCTGAGAAGAAACGGGGTATCAGCGCTGTCGGTAGATTCCGACTTGCTGAAATTTCTTCACCACACACTAAAAACGGGAAAACAAGTTGCACTGGGGGACAGCAACATCTGCGCCCATTGATCATCTCTCTTCTCTCTCCCGCCACGCTCGGAAGATGTCTGATATCATAGACATGGCAGAAGAGAGACATATGCAGCAGCCTGACAACCACCTATGGAAATTGGAACTACTCATGCAAAACTTGATGGATAGGGCGCCATATGATTATCTGATACAGCGCATACAAAAAAGCTCACACAAGTCTCCAGAAACAGAGAACGTGCTTGATATAGTGCCACCGACTCAAACAAGCACTTCACAAAACCAACATGGCCACCCGCCATCACAGGGAGCCTGCATTCAAGGAGAGCTGATAGCGAAACCTCTCTCACAGCTTTTGTCTCCTCTTACCGGCACTCCAAGGAAGCATAGTGAACATACTGCCCAGCCTCAAGGGATGCCTCTGACGGAGACCCCATGCCCTCGTGCAAATAAGAGAAAGATGACATACATCACGGCAGGTAGGACGGCAGGACTGTGCAACTTATTAATGTCGGCAATGCAGCTGCCAGACCAGATGGCGAGGAGACCCACAAACCTATCTCATACTAATGCCTGGCAAAACATCTCCTGCCCACACATGCCCGGTCATAACCCGAAGAAAGGAGAGGGGTAGAGGACAGACGCTTCCCTCAACCAGCATGTGGCCGGTTTTGCCCTTCACTGCAACATACCCCTTCAGCTAAGGCCACATAAAATGGACACTGGTAACTTTATAGCAGTTATGACTAACTTTTCCGTATGACTTGTTGAAACGTTTGACATTTAAATCTAAGTTAAGATATGCCCCTTATTTGTCCTCACTCTCCCTCTCTCTGATCTGGGGATGAATTAGCAATAGTTTTATCGTTAAAAAGCCGGTTTGTTAATTAATTGTATGGAGTAAGCCAGCAAAGCCCCAGGGTATAAGGAAGAACACCTCTGCCTAAAGACACGCTAAATGGACATTAATAAAACTAAGATGGAGGTGTTCAAGTTTATGTTGATAGTTTCTGAAATGTATTGAGCTTGTTGATGCGCATATATTTGACAAGGTGTGTTTGCTTGGTTGCATGTCTTTTTTTTTTTTTTTTTTTTTTTTTTTTAAAAAAAAAAAACTTTGTGTTTCAGCGTGAGAAAAGATTAATGGCTCACATATATTGATAAAACATACCATCTGTATCATGACGCTATCTGGGGGTTAGTGGGTTAAGCAATCACGGGGCAGGCATGCTGGTGACCTAGATACACCCTAAAATATATATAGAGAGGAGCTAATCTGAAATATAATATCTATGCTATTTTAGTATGCACATACTAAGGCCCCCTAGCTGCACATTCATTCATATAAGCGCGCGAACAAGATATATCATCTTAGTCCCCCGATCTCAGTTTTTTTATATAATATTCCCATGATTATTTGTTAGTAACTCATTTGCCCCCTGTAACCTACAATTACCCCATACCAAGCCCCCACAAATATGGGAATCATTTTTGAAATACACATGCCTGATATAGCCTTAAAGCACATAAGCCCGGTGTTACCCAATAGCCTGCTTTGGTTATATTATAATTGTTGATTTTCTTTATCCCTCAGCTTCTCCTCACATCTTTACATATACTCAACACTGTTCTTATAAGTATTTATCTCGGACCCAAGAGTGGTCTGTATAACTAGATATAAGGGAACAGTTATAGCATACACTGAATTTAGAAGGTGTCCTCAAGTGATGAAGCGAATGTACATGACTATAATTCACACCTTTTTACAGTTTTTATAATGGTTTATTGTGATGAAGCATTTTAATGTAACAGCTTGAATTTACGATGTGCACATTTAACCAATGACGTGTATGCATAAAGTACCAAAATAAAGCTCTTTTGAAATTAAAAAAAAAAAAAAAAAAAGAAAAAGAGAAAAAAAAAAAGAAAAAGAGAAAAAAAAAAAAAAAAAGAAAAAAAAAAAAAAAAACTAAACTAAGAAAACTGCATAAAAAACCTCTAAACGAGGGGGCGGAGCTAACCAGCGCCCAAGATGGTCGCAGGCTAAAAGAGCTCCGGAGTTAGTTCGGCTCCTCTGTTGATTTTACAGCACAATGATTACTTTTTTACACCCACTCGATGTAGGATATTGCTCCCGGATAGTTGGTGATCACATTTACTGCTAATAACTCCAGCCGTGAACCTTACAACAACTGGGTCTGCCTAACTACGCCACACGGCCTATAAACACACTGGTGTAGAGATGGAACTGTGACAGAGTATCACATGGCTTGCCGTATGGCTGAAAGAATGCATCGGATCTGCAAATGAAAGCACGGACTGCTAAGAAAGAGTTATAAACCCATCTAGGTGAGCGCACATCTCCTACATAACCACGGGAGTCACATCAGAACAGACAGTTTACTGTGAGTCAACTCCGCCCGCCATTTTACATTTCCTCTGGGTCACAGTACACTGTGAAATCAATATTGCCTCCTAACATACAGTTAGCTTAGCAGGGGACACTAAACGTTTTTTGCTCAAAACGAGTTAAATTCAGACCACACAGATAGGGGGCTGGAGTTCTTTCTTTTGGGACATTTTATACTGCAGAGGGATCAGGTAATGAGACTCTTACGCAATCTCAATATTATCTGACTATACTTGATCCCATATAGCCATCACCTCTCTTTGTGGGGAATATCAACTTACAAGTACCGTCTGAGCATCACGCTGTTTGACTCGTTTCAGCAGAGGAGATATTATGTCTGCCAGAAAGGGCCCCAGGTCTGATAGAACGCAAAAAGGCCCAAAACAAACTGTGACTAAAGTGCATGATTTTTTTAAGTCCGTGGATTGCGGATTATCTGGTACCGCAGATAAGACTAATATAATATCTGCCGAGATGTCTGATCAGGAAGAGGGATCTGAAAACGATATACCCATCACCAAAGCAGACCTCAAGGCCCTTCCATCAAAAGAGGACTTCAATAACTTAATTGGTCAAGTGAGTAAAATGATTAAAACCAGTCTCTCAGAAGTTAAAAAAGAAATAAGTGACATTGGAAACCGTATAGTTATGCTGGAAGAAGATGCAATGCAGACCGATAAGATATTAGATCTCCAAATCAAACAAACATCCCATAACTCTACTATGATTCAACAATTACAGGACCAGGTTGAAGACCTGGATAACAGGGGGAGACGACAAAATATTAGAATAAGGGTCATCCCTGAATCGATCAAATCCTCTGAGCTGCTCCCCTACCTTCAGAAATTGTTCAACACATTGCTAGACAACTCAGAACCTGTTGAATTTCCTCTAGACAGATACCACCGGGCTATGAGGCACCCTCCTAAGGACACCACTCCACCAAGGGATATGATCCTCAAATTCACGAGCTTTAGGGATAAGGAAAACATCCTTTCAGCAGCTAGAAAGAAATCTCCCCTACAAGTTGATGGACATCAATTGCAAATTTATGCAGATCTTAGCCAGCTGACTTTGGCTAAGAGGAGAGAAACAAGATTCCTCACTATACACCTTAGAGAACTGGGTATTCCATATAGATGGGGATTCCCCTTCTGTCTAAAAGTAATGAGAGACAACAAGACATTTTCATACAAAACACCAGAAGATCTAGATGATTTTTGTTCCCAACTACAAATCCAAAAACCATCCCTCCCGTCTCTTAAAGAAGACGCTCAAAACGCAGGACAGACCAAGCTACACCGACAGGAGTGGACCACAGTTCCCTACAAAAGAAAGAACAAGACGACAGCAGAGGCCTCAGCTACTACTCACACAGCTTCACTACCAACAGTCCCCTGAGATCAAGAAACTAAGACAAATTCATTGCTGAGCAACATGATTAGGGACTTCCCTGGAGTGAACATTGGGCTTCATCCTACGGGACATTATGGATCTCCTATGATTCACTAAAATAAAATAAAAAAGGGAGTTTGCGCTCTCTCACATTTTTTTTTCTATTTCTGCAGTTAGATTAGACTATCCAGTTATAACAGAACTGCGGACGATGATTCTCTTAAAATCTACCTTCATAAGTGCAAGTATAAACTGATTACTTTATTTTTTTTCTATCTGTCTTGCTTTAATACCAAAAATAAAAATAAAAAAAAAATCCCCTCCCCTACTTCTATTTTCTCCCTCTCTTCCCCTTTCTCTTTTCTACACTTCTCACCTCACGAGATTATCAAAAGTCTGTTGAAGGTTTTGTTTTCCTAAATTGTTACTATAAAGGCAACAACAGAACGTAAATGAGTGAAGAATGTAACTTTATTTCATTACCACCTGCCCCTTCCCCTTCCCCCTTTCCTTTTCTTTCTTCCTTCCTTTCTTTCTTCCCCTTCTTCCCTCCCATCTTTCTTAATTACACACTCTTTTCTCCCTTTTTCCCTTTCACCTCCCTCCTCTAGCCCTCCTTTCCTTCTCCTTCTTCCTATCCCTCTGCTCCCTCTCCTCCTCTTACCACTTCCCTTACCCTTTTCTCTTCCCCTGCAGCCAAATCTTCCCCCATCCTCATCTTTTCCTTCCTTCCCTCTACCCTCCCTTCTCCGTTCTCCCTCCCTCCCCTTCCCCTTTCTTTTATTTTCTTCCCTTCTTTTTTCCCCCTTCCCCACTTTTTCACCTAAAGCTTATAAATACCAAAATAGTTATTGGGTGTTAATCTCTATTTCCTCGTATATAAATCCTGTTTATTTGCAAGAGCCGATCAGGTACCAAAAGTTGTAGCTTCCACTTGTTTCCCCTCCCGTACACTATTATTGCCATAGAGCATCTCTATGGATAATTTTGTTATATTTGTTATATTTACTAGTATGTTCATGTTATGTTTATGTTATTACAGCGCCAGAAACCTTTTCCTGAGAACCATTCTTCTCCTCCCCTCTCTACTTCCTCTTCTTCTATTGTATCTATCTCGACCCAGTTGGACCCAGATCTCCTGCTTCCTGGAAAGTATACCGGTGAGTAGTTACTTACAAATATTAGGTACCAAACACAAGATAAACAGACCCTTATGGACAAGAGCACGTTTCCAAATACACCGCACCCCATTACCTCCTAATCATGGGACCACAATCACTTAAATTAATCACATTGAACGTTAAGGGGCTGAACTGCCCGACTAAGCGTTCGGTGGCCCTCTCCTGGTTTAGGAAATTAAAAGCAGACAACGTCTTCTGTCAGGAGACACATTTCCCAAAACTACAACCCCCTAAGTTTGCCAACAATGAATTCCCAGTGGGACATTTTGCTTCAAACACAAAAAAAAGGGGCGGAGTGGGTATCCTAATACATAAATAGACAAAAATTCAGAGCTGCAGTTTAAAACTTCTGTGAGTTTATTCAGTCTTAAGAACGGTTACATGTGAAACAAAATGAACATGCCCTCAGTAAACACAGCTTACGCGTTTCTGCTATACGCCATACTCATAGCTTGCTAACCACACTCTCACTAATGGGCCTTTTAAGAGAGTTAAAATCATCTGATTCGTTAAAGGATCATGCTTAGATTAACTATTTCATGGCTGAATTCAAATTAACCTCTGATATTACTGAGCTTATTAGCTCCACTGTCTAAACATAGTTAAACATTAGAGGAAAGATAAAATAAAGCACTATACATGTAACTCATTATAAATTAATATAATCATACAATACATTGTCTGCAACATTGTTGGGGAAAGAAAAAAAAGAAAAAAAAAGAGAGTTTAACACTCTACATTCAAAGGGTTCTTAACTTCTATTCACACCCTGTGATCATTAACATATGCAACCTTTTCTTGGACCAATTGGCTGTCCAATGATTTAAGCATTAGTAAACAAGAAGGTCAAAATAATTTAGCAAAGTAAAAACTCTTAGATGTGTGTTGTAACTAGTGTTGAGAGGGGTCTAAAGTGTAACTTTAGAGCTCTACTTGACTACACCGTTTAATTGTTCATTTTTGGAATATTAAATTGAAATTAGATAAATCTTTAATTCCCTTATTTTAATTAACTTACAATCACTATTTACAAGAGCCTACAATGACCTGCTGTTTTACAAACTAAATTAAGGAAAAGATAAATAGTTAAATAATGTGAATTGTCTCAATCCCTTGCTTGACTATCCTACTCTAATATTACCAAAATTCTTAAATATTTTGATTTAATATTTTTATCCCCAATCTTCCCAAACAGAGGACACCAAAAATAAATTTGAATGTACCTCTGCTCGTGAAGTTGGGTTTTGAGACTATACTTTCTACTAAAGGATTAATAGAATTAGATTAACCATATCCAAAGTATACATCCTTATATGGGTTCCAAGGTACAAACTAGTTCCAAAAATTAATTAAATCATAAGAGGAATTTAGTCCCTTTGGATATCTAGTCTGTAAATGAAAAATCCAAAATATCTCCCTCTTGGCTAACGCATGGTCCCTGTCTCCCCCTCTCGGTTTTGTATTGATTATTTCAATAATAGTCCACTTAAAGCTCTTAGCTTTTTTGTTGTGGACCAAATTGAAATGTTGTACCATGGGGGTAGTCAAGACACCATCCCTAATGTCCAAGAGATGTTCCCTGATACGTGTACGTGTTTCTCTGGATGTCATACCTACATATTGTAGGGGGCAATCCCCACATCCTGCTAGATATATCATATACCTGCTTCTACAGTCCATACATCTGTCATGATGATAAGTCTTTTGTGTTACCTCACTTTTAAAACCCTCTCCTATTGGGACATACTCACAAGCTTTACAAGAGTGGTTATTACAACGGAACACACCTTTGAAGCTTCTTTTGGTGCTTTGAGCTGTGTAGGAGCCAACATGTTCCCCAGGGAAACTCCTTTCCTGAAGGAACATTTGCAGCCTCTTTTTACTGTCTCAGCCAAGGCATTATCTGCCGCTAATAGTCTAAAGTTCTTCTGCACTATATGGCAGATTTTGTGATACTGCATACTGTAATCAGTAGTGAAGAAGATCCCTCTATTGCTAGCTCTATTAGATTCTGATTTCTCCAATAGGGTTTATCTGTCAATAGCGTCTACTTCCTGTCTCATCTTTGCAACCACAGAATGTTTATAACCCCTACTTAGTAGGCGGTCCGTTAGTTGTTCGGCCTGTATCTCATACTGTAAAGGATCACTGCAGTTTCTCTTTAGTCTCGAGAACTGCCCCTTTGCCACTGTTTTGAAAACTTGTTTCGGATGACTGCTCCTGGCATGGAGAAGGGTGTTGCCAGTTATGGGTTTCCTGTACACCACTGTTTCAATTCCTACATTAGGTATACCAATCAATGTCAAATCCAAAAAAATAATTTTGGAATTGTTGAGCTCAAACGTGAACTCTAATCCCATATCATTGGTATTCAGCCATGCAACAAATTCCTCAGCCATGTTGGCCGGGCCTCTCCATACCAGGAGCAAGTCATCTATATAATGTTTGTAGAAACGTATATGCTGTTTGTATGGGTTTTCACCTCTATAGATGCGGGACAGCTCCCACCACCCTATGTAGAGGTTGGCAATAGAGGGCGCAAATTTTGCGCCCATAGCTGTCCCGCATCTCGGGAGGTAAAAATCTCCCTCAAAAGAAAAATAGTTGTGTGTCAAGAGATACCTAAGCATCCTAAGAATATAGTTGACATACTCATCAGTATAGTCAGTGTTCCTATACAGAAAAAATTCTATGGCCTGCAATCCCCTGTCATGGGGTATTGAAGTATAGAGCGCTCTGACATCTATAGTAAGCCATATATCTGATTCCGCCCAGTCCAAGTCTTTCATGAGGTTCAGAACATGAGTGGTGTCCTGAATGTAGCTGGTGAGACCCCCCACTAATGGCTGCAGAACACTGTACAGCCACTGTGAGGTTCTTTCGAGTAATGACCCTATCCCACTAACAATGGGTCTACCCATGACTCCCTCCAAGGACTTGTGGACTAATACATAGATCCACACCATTTCAAGTTATATCAGTTGACTCCGACCCCGGAGGTAGGTGGATTATCTTGATAGGCTTAATTCAAAATAGACTGGTGACGCTAGTCAATATATATACACCTAACAAGAAACAAGATAGGTTCATTAGAACAATCACCCGTAAAATCTTACAATTACAAAAGGGTTCTCTCATAGTAGCCGGAGACCTGAATCTACCACTAGAACCTGCCCTAGACTGTTCAACTGGGCATAGCGGAATATCCTCAAAATCAATTTGGAGTGTCCACACAAACTTACGATCACTTAATCTTATAGATGCATGGCGTACAAAACACCCAGGGCAAAAAAACTACACCTTTTATTCCAACCCACATAGAAACTACTCACGGATCGACTACATTTTTGTTGACCAACTCACTTATGGCCTGCTCGATGACTCTGATATAGACCCGGTTAGCTGGTCAGATCATTCTATCAGTCAGTGCATCTATAAAGTGGTCGGAAGCTCCTCTATCTCCATTTATCTGGAGACTAGATGACACTATACTCAAAAACCCCGTATTACTTAAAAAACTATCTGAACATATAGAGGAATATTTCAAATTAAATGCAACAAATGACATCTCCCCTTTGACTTTATGGGAAGCTCATAAACCAGTTATCCGTGGTGAACTAATAAAATATAAAGCATTTCGCACCAAAACATACAGAACGACATATACTTCCTCACTTCAGGTGATCCGTGAACTAGAAATGCAACATAAAGAGACCCCTTTAGATAAATCAATCATGGGACGTTTGAGAAGAGCCAGGCATGAACTAAACCATTTATTATATCGAGAAGCCCAAAATAAAGCATACCGCCTTAAGAAAATGTTTTTCTCTGAATCTAATAAAATAGGGACACCTCTAGCTAGAACACTCAGACAGCGCAGAAATGACACCTATATACACTCTCTACAACAAGAGGACGGCCATAACTTAGTTAGTAGTGACCAAATAGTGGCTCAACTTAGAACATTTTATAGTAAACTTTATAACCTCTCCCCCCCTCCATTGTCAAAAATAGAATCAGCTACTGAACAATATATAACAGATGACTCTTTACCAGTACTTGATGTTAAGTTAGCTGATGCACTAGAAGAACCAATATCAATACAAGAGACTATAACCGCCATCAAAACACTTCCTTTGCACAAAAGCCCAGGGCCTGATGGTTTTACTGGTCTTTATAATAAACAGTTTGCCCAACTTCTAGCCCCCCATCTCACAACACTTTTCCAATTCATTGACAATCATCAACTTTGGTCGAAACAAGCATTAGAAGCACACATAGTCGTGATCCCAAAACCAGATAAAGATCCAACTAGACCCGAAAACTACTGCCCTATTTCGTTACTCAATATTGACATTAAAATCTTTGCCAAAATATTAGCGTTGCATATTAACAAAATTCTCCCTCAACTGATACACGTTGATCAGTCTGGTTTCATACCCAAAAGAGAGGCGCGTGATAACACAATTAGAGTCCTACATCTATTGGAACAATCCGGTCAGTCGAAACAAGAATCAATTTTAATTTCAACAGATGCTGAGAAAGCATTCGACCGGCTGGATTGGAACTTTTTAAGAGCATGTTTAAACACCTTTGGTATCGGGCCCAAAATGATAAATAGAATCTTTAGCTTGTACTCCCAGCCTACGGCTCGGATCAAGGCAAATGGTACCCTTTCTGAAAGCTTCTATATACTAAACGGAACGAGACAGGGTTGCCCCCTGTCTCCGCTCTTATTTGCATTCTCAATGGAAGTTTTAGCCTCACATATCAGAGGGAACGCAGATATTAAAGGCATAAAATTGGGCCCTAACTCTTATAAAATCACCATGTATGCAGATGACGTCCTGGTCCTTCTCACGTCCCCAGAAACATCTATCCACCCATTAGTAGCAGAATTTCAAACTTTTGGCAATCATACCAACTTTTCCATTAACGCTCAAAAATTTGAGATTCTCAACATTAACATGCCCCACAGGAACTTTATACGTCTTAACTCAACCTGCCCGTATAACCTAAAAACAGATAAGATGAAATACTTAGGAATCTACCTCACACCATCCAGCAATAAAATCTACAAATATAACTATTTCCCATTATTACATAAGCTGCACAAAGATTTTGACACTTGGAAAGACAAACCTTTATCTTGGTGGGGGCGTATTCAGGCTGTCAAGATGACTACGCTCCCTCAGATTCTTTACATCCTCCAAGCGGTACCTATTCACCTGCCCAATACCTACTTAAACCAAATCCAGGCGCTAATCAACGCATTCATATGGGGGGGTGTTAAACCTAGGATTAACAGAAAATTGCTCTACCTGCCACTGGGGTCAGGGGGCATGGGACTTCCATCAATATCACAATACTACAATGCAGTTGTCCTCCAGAGAGTCTTAGAATGGCACGCCCATCCCTATTCAAAAGCATGGGCATCAATAGACGCCCCCCTTTTAAACACACCAGAAATAGGCCCAATCTGCTGGATTAAGCAGTCTAACAGACCCACAATCGCGAGGAGCTCCCCACTATACTCTCACATCTTTAGAACTTGGGATAAAATCCGTATTAAGAGGAAAGGGATTACAACTTTCCCATCTCCGTTGACCCCGATACCTATTAATGCAGAATTCACGGGTGGGATTATACCTACTGACATATCGGAGGGGGGATTAGGACACACTATTCCACTAGCAAGGTTAACTGAAAAGGGTAAATTAAAAGAACGCTCCTGCTTGAAAGATATAGCGGAAGGGCACTTCACAACTTGGCTCAAATATGCTCAGCTGACACATTTGGTAAGCACGTCCCCATATAAACGGGACTTACTTAGAGAACTCACTAACTTTGAGCGATTATGTCTGCTGAATATTCCCCCAAGCAGACCTCTGTCACAAGTTAAAAAATTACTGGATGCTGCTTCCATCCCCTCTATTCCATCGTTTGCACCTCAATGGCAAAGAGAACTTAAAGTCACTCTGTCAGAGGAACAATGGAACAATATATTTCGTCACACACATAAATCATCACATTCTCCCAGAATACTTGAACTAAATCACAAAATTCTGTTCTGCTGGTATCTTACCCCTTGCCGCATTAAACAAATTTACCCTAATGCAAACGCCTCTTGTTGGAGGGGGTGTGGCGAACTCGGCACTATGTCCCATATCTGGTGGAGCTGTAGCCAGCTTACTCCATTTTGGGAAAGCAGTGAAACGTTCTATAAGAAAATCTTTGGGGAATCTTTTATACTACATCCCACCACTGCACTTTTTAACTACAAAGAGGGTAAATATTGTAAAATTAGGTGGAAGTTATTACAAATAGGCCTCAGTAGCGCAAAATTTTTAATTGCAAGAAAAGGGAAGACTTCATGCATACCCACACTGCAGGAGTGGATGCACAATACTTCAGAGCATATTTTACATGAAGAGTACTCATACTTTAAATCAGGTAATATGGCTTTCTTTTCAGAAGGTCATTTTTTACTGGGAATCCGCTACACATACCACACTGTGATAAGGCACTTGAAAAATCCCACATCCCCTTTACTCTGAAGTCCAACTGGGTCCAGGCCTTATTTTGCCTTCTTTCAGTTTTGTCTCATCATTACACTTCCCCCTCCCCCCTTCTCCTCTTTCTTCTCCTTTCTTTTCTTTCCTCCTTTCTTCAGTATGGTTTCTCTTATATTTAGGGTCTTATCTCTTAGTTGGCCACAACTGTGGAGACGCTGTGCAGGTCGCAGTATTGTACAGTGATTTGGCAGTCTATAGATCTGTTTATCCCACATGTTTATTTTTGCTTCGCTTAAGTGAAACACAAGTATCTTTTCCTCTCATTGGACTTTTAAACAAGGTAACTTGTATCACAGCTAAACTAAGATAATGTCATAAGTTTATTTTTACCTTTATTAGCAAAACCAATTCTGCGAACATTTGTGTGTTCCCAATTTTAAGTGGATATGCGAATTGTATGGTATAACTACTATGTATCGACCCTACTGTACGTTTTTGCTGTTTTTCATTTCAGTTGTATGTGCATATTTTGTTGCTTAATAAAGCTTTTAAAAAAAAAACAAAAAAAAAAAAAACCTCTAAACAGTTATAAGATGGAAAATGAATGTAGTAATGTAATTAGATTATAATGTGATCTCTCATATGTGTAATAAGAAAATCGACATAGAACAAATATATTGATCTCTCATTATATGTAAACAGTGAAATATGTGTATAATAGATTCGTGATGAGATGTTACATGAAATAGGGTAGTGGTAAAATATACGAGGGAGAAGAGGGAGAGGGAAAACCTTCAAAAAAACAGAATTATTAAGGTTAAAGAAGGAAATTTCTTTCATGTAATTGGCAAGAGTCCATGAGCTAGTGACGTATGGGATATACAATCCTACCAGGAAGGGCAAAGTTTCCCAAACCTCAAAATGCCTACAAATACACCCCTCACCACACCCACAATTCAGTTTTACAAACTTTGCCTCCTATGGAGGTGGTGAAGTAAGTTTGTGCTAGATTTCTACGTTGATATGCGCTTGTGACAAACCCCTCTGTCAGTACTGGAAGGGTTAACTTTGTTCAGTTTTGAGAAACTATTTTCTGAAGACAGGTTTCCTGGCATCAGCTATTGTTTACTGTAATTAAGTTTAGGTGATAAGCGTTCACCTTGTTTAATCACCTCCAGAGTTCAGACTGCCAGGTGCCAAGAAGGACTCCATTGTTTCTTGTGTTTAAGTGTTTATTTGGTTAAGTAATGTAATTCTTTTGTATCCTGTAAAAGGGCGTCTTCCCTCTATCTAATGTACTATACTCTTCCAATCCCCCATCTGGTCTCCTAGGGAATGTCAACCAGGTGGGAGACCTGCATAAATACTGGGCATATAGCCCTCAATAAAACACATTCTTCTGTTTTACCCTCAAGATGGAACTTGGTCTCGTGTTTGGGGGGAATTAACTGGGTTTGTGTGTTGCTGATCCCGTATTCAGGGCATCTTTCATCTGGTATTAACCCTTGATATCCGGGTTATACCATAACAGCGCTTCTCAGCATGTTGAAGCCCGGTTCCTCTCAGAGTACAGTGAATGTCAGAGGGATGTGAAGGGAGTATCACCTATTGAATACAATGGTCTTCCTAACGGGGATCTATTTCATAGGTTCTCTTTTTATCGGTCGTAGAGATTCATCTCCTACCTCCCTTTTCAGATCATATATACCATTACCTCTACTGATTTTCGTTTCAGTACTGGTTTGGCTATCTGCTATATGTGGATGGGTGTCTTTTGGTAAGTATGTCTCATTTACTTAAGACACTCTCAGCTATTGTTTGGCACTTTATATATAAAGTTCTAAATATATGTTTGTACTTATATTTGCCATGATTCAGGTTTATCAGTATATTTCCTTTTTGCAGACTGTCAGTTTCATATCTGGGAAATGCTTTAAAAAAAAATTCTTACCTGAGGTTTTCAAATTGACTCTATCTATATTGCGGGCTGTATTAGGCTTGCGAGAGCGCAAAATGCTATAATTTATTGCATCATTCTTGGCGCAAGACTTTTTTGGCGCGAAAATTACGTTTGTTGACGCAAATTTGTCATTTCCGGCGTCTTAGTTGGCGCCGAGTCTTTTCACGAGGTTTCGCTCGAGTTTCGTTCCGGACGTTTTTGGCGCCAAAAAATGTTTGTCAGTTTGTGGTGCGTCATACTTGGCGCCAAACATTTTTTCATTATTTAAAACCTCATTCCTTTTGCCTCTGGTCTTTTTTTCTATGTCAGAGGCCTATTCTGTTTGCATTTTTTCCCATTCCGGAAACTGTCATATAAGGAAATTGATAATTTTGCTTTATATGTTGTTTTTTCTTTGACATACTGCAAGATGTCTCAATCTGATCCTGTCTCAGAATCTACTACTGGAATCCTGCTGCCTGATATCGGTTCTACCAAAGCTAAGTGCATTTGTTGTAAACTTGTGGTAACTGTTCCTCCAGCTGTGGTTTGTAATAGTTGTCATGATAAACTTTTACATGCAGAGAATGTTTCCATTAGTAGTAGTTCATTACATGTTGCTGGTCCATCAACATCTAATGCTCAGGAAATTCCAATAAATTTAAGAGAATTTATTTGTGATTCCATTCAGAAGGCTTTGTCTGCCATTCCGCCTTCTAATAAACGTAAAAGGTCATTTAAAACTTCTCATTTTTTGGGGGGGAAAAGATCCCCAAAGTTGATGGGGCCATCTCTACTCTTGCTAAACGTACTACTATTCCTATGGAAGATAGTACTTCCTTTAAAGTAGACATGTGCACCGCTAAAAAATTCGGTTCGTTTTCGGTTCGGATCGATTCGGACTTTTAGAATTTCGTTTCGGATCGAATCTGATTCGGCAAAATTTGAATAAATTCGTTTCGGATTTATTCGGATCCGAATAAATTCGTTTCGGATTTATTCGGATTCGGCTGAATTCGGTTCTATTCCGTTCCGAAATTCGGTATGTTTTTAGTACACTAACACCCATTAAGTACACTAAGTCACTAACACCCATAAACTACCTATGAACCACTAAACTGAGGCCCCCCCCACATCGCAAACCCTATAATAACATTATTTAACCCCTAATCTGCCGATCGGATATCGCCGCCGCCTACATTATAGCTATTAACCCCTAATCTGCTGTCCCTAACACCGCCGACCCCTACATTATAGTTATTAACCCCTAATCTGCCTCCCCCAACGTCGCCGCAATCTAACTATAAGTATTAACCCCTAATCTGCCGACCCGATATCGCCGCCGCCTACATTATAGCTATTAACCCCTAATCTGCTGTCCCTAACACCGCCGACCCCTACATTATAGTTATTAACCCCTAATCTGCCTCCCCCCAACGTCGCCGCAATCTAACTACAACTATTAACCCCTAATCTGCTGACCCGATATCGCCGCCGCCTACATTATAGCTATTAACCCCTAATCTGCTGTCCCTAACACCGCCGACCCCTACATTATAGTTATTAACCCCTAATCTGCCTCCCCCCAACGTCGCCGCAATCTAACTACAAGTATTAACCCCTAATCTGCCGACCGCAAATCGCCGCCACTATAATAAATGTATTAACCCCTAAACCGCCGCACTCCCGCCTCGCAAACACTATAATACATTTTATTAACCCCTAATCTGCCCTCCCTAACATCGCCGCCACCTACCTACAATTATTAACCCCTAATCTCCCGCCCCCATCGTCGCCGCTACTATAATAAGGTTATTAACCCCTAAACCTAAATCTAACCCTAACACTAACACCCCCTAACTTAAATCAAACGAAATAAGTTTACTATAGTTAAATAAATGAATCCTATTTAAAACTAAAGACTTACCTGTAAAATAAACCCTAAGATAGCTGCAATATAACTAATAGTTACATTGTAGCTATTTTAGGATTTATTTTTATTTTACAGGCAACTTTGTATTTATTTTAACTAGGTACAATAGTTATTAAATAGTTATTAACTATTTAATAACTACCTAGCTAAAATAAAGACAAATTTACCTGTAAAATAAATCCTAACCTAAGTTACACTAACACCTAACACTACACTATCATTAAATTAACTAAATAAATGAATCATATTTAAAACAAAATACTTACCTGTAAAATAAACCCTAATATAGCTGCAATATAACTAATAGTTACATTGTAGCTATTTTAGCATTTATATTTATTTTACAGGCAACTTTGTATTTATTTTAACTAGGTACAAAAGCTATTAAATAGTTATTGACTAATTAATAGCTACCTAGTTAAAATAATTACAAAATTACCTGTAAAATAAATCCTAACCTAAGTTACAATTAAACCTAACACTACACTGTCATTAAATAAATTAACTACAAGTACCTACAATTATCTACAATTAAATAAACTAAAGTACAAAACCCCCCCACTAAATTACAAAAAAAAACAAACACTAAATTACAAAAAATAAAAAAATATTACAAGAATTTTAAACTAATTACACCTAATCTAAGCCCCCTAATAAAATAACAAAGCCCCCCAAAATAAAAAAAATGCCCTACCCTATACTAAATTACAAAAGTTAACAGCTCTATTACCTTACCAGCCCTGAACAGGGCCCTTTGCGGGGCATGCCCCAAAGAAAACAGCTCTTTTGCCTGTAAAAAAAAAAACACAATCCCCCCCCACATTACAACCCACCACCCACATACCCCTACTCTAACCCAAACCCCCCTTAAATAAACCTAACACTACCCCCCTGAAGATCTCCCTACCTTGAGTCGTGTTCACCCAGCCGGGCCGAAGTCTTTATCCGATGGGGCAGAAGAGGACATCCAGACCGGCAGAAGTCTTCATCCAAGCGGGGCAAGAAGAGGTCTTCCATCCATCATACAAGTACCAAAATACAAACAAACACTAAATTACAAAAAATAATAAAATATTACAATAATTTTAAACTAATTACACCTAATCTAAGCCCCCTACTAGCTATTAATATAGCTTCAATATAACTAATAGTTACATTGTAGCTATTTTAGGATTTATATTTATTTTACAGGCAACTTTGTATTTATTTTAACTAGGTACAATAGCTATTAAATAGTTAATAACTATTTAATAACTACCTAGCTAAAATAAATACAAATTTACCTGTAAAATAAATCATAACCTAAGTTACAATTACACCTAACACTACACTATCATTAAATTAACTAAATAAATGAATCCTATATAAAACTAAAGACTTACCTGTAAAATAAACCCTAATATAGCTGCAATATAACTAATAGTTACATTGTAGCTATTTTAGCATTTATATTTATTGTACAGGCAACTTTGTATTTATTTTAACTAGGTACAATAGCTATTAAATAGATATTTACTGTTTAATAGCTACCTAGTTAAAATAATTACAAAATTACCTGTAAAATAAATCCTAACCTAAGTTACAATTAAACCTAACACTACACTATCATTAAATAAATTAACTACAAGTACCTACAATTAAATACAATTAAAAAACTAAACTAAAGTACAACCCCCCCCCACTAAATTACAAAAAATAAAAAAATATTACAATAATTTTAAACTAATTACACCTAATCTAAGCCCCCTAATAAAATAACAAAGCCCCCCAAAATAAAAAAAATGCCCTACCCTATACTAAATTACAAAAGTTAACAGCTCTATTACCTTACCAGCCCTGAACAGGGCCTTTTGCGGGGCATGCCCCAAAGAAAACAGCTCTTTTGCCTGTAAAAAAAAAACACAATCCCCCCCCCCACATTACAACCCACCACCCACATACCCCTACTCTAACCCAAACCCCCCTTAAATAAACCTAACACTACCCCCCTGAAGATCTCCCTACCTTGAGTCGTGTTCACCCAGCCGGGCCGAAGTCTTCATCCGATGGGGCAGAAGAGGACATCCAGACTGGCAGAAGTCTTCATCCAAGCGGGGCAAGAAGAGGTCTTCCATCCATCAGAAAAGTACAAAAAAACAAACAAACACTAAATTAGCAAAAATAATAAAATATTGCAATAATTTTAAACTAATTACACCAAATCTAAGCCCCCTACTAGCTATTAATATAGCTACAATATAACTAATAGTTACATTGTAGCTATTTTAGGATTTATATTTATTTTACAGGCAACTTTGTATTTATTTTAACTAGGTACAATAGCTATTAAATAGTTAATAACTACCTAGCTAAAATAAATACAAATTTACCTGTAAAATAAACCCTAACCTAAGTTACAATTACACCTAACACTACACTGTCATTAAATTAACTAAATAAATTAATCCTATATAAAACTAAATACTTACCTGTAAAATAAACCCTAATATAGCTACAATATAACTAATAGTTACATTGTAGCTATTTTAGCATTTATATTTATTTTACAGGCAACTTTGTATTTATTTTAACTAGGTACAATAGCTATTAAATAGTTATTGACTAATTAATAGCTACCTAGTTAAAATAATTACAAAATTACCTGTAAAATAAATCCTAACCTAAGTTACTATTAAACCTAACACTACACTATCATTAAATAAATTAACTACAAGTACCTACAATTAAATACAATGAAATAAACTAAACTAAAGTACAAAAAAAACAAACACTAAATTACAAAAAATAAAAAAAATTACAAGAATTTTAAACTAATTACACCTAATCTAAGCCCCCTAATAAAATAACAAAGCCCCCCAAAATAAAAAAATGCCCTACCCTATACTAAATTACAAAAGTAATCAGCTCTATTACCTTACCAGCCCTGAACAGGGCCTTTTGCGGGGCATGCCCCAAAGAAAACAGCTCTTTTGCCTGTAAAAAAAAACACAATACCCCCCCCACATTACAACCCACCACCCACATACCCCTACTCTAACCCAAACCCCCCTTAAATAAACCTAACACTACCCCCCTGAAGATCTCTCTACCGTGTCTTCACCCAGCGGGCCGAAGTCTTCATCCGATGGGGCAGAAGAGGACATCCAGACCGGCAGAAGTCTTCATCCAAGTGGGGCAAGAAGAGGTCTTCCATCCATCAGAAGTCTTGATCCAGGCGGCATCTTCTCTGTTCATCCATCCGGAGCGGAGCGGCAGCATCCTGAAGACATCCCACGCAGAGCATCCTCTTCTTTCTTGATCCGACGACTAGGTGACTGTACCTTTAAGTGACGTCATCCAAGATGGCGTCCCTTGAATTCCGATTGGCTGATAGGATTCTATCAGCCAATCGGAATTAAGGTAGGAAAAATCTGATTGGCTGATTCAATCAGCCAATCAGATTCAAGTTCAATCCGATTGGCTGATCCAATCAGCCAATCAGATTGAGCTCGCATTCTATTGGCTGATCGGAACAGCCAATAGAATGCGAGGTCAATCTGATTGGCTGATTCCATCAGCCAATCGGATTGAACTTGAATCTGATTGGCTGATTAAATCAGCCAATCAGATTTTTCCTACCTTAATTCCGATTGGCTGATAGAATCCTATCAGCCAATCGGAATTCAAGGGACGCCATCTTGGATGACGTCACTTAAAGGTACAGTCACTTAGTCGTCGGATCAAGAAAGAAGAGGATGCTCTGCGTGGGATGTCTTCAGGATGCTGCCGCTCCGCTCCGGATGGATGAACAGAGAAGATGCCGCCTGGATCAAGACTTCTGATGGATGGAAGACCTCTTCTTGCCCCGCTTGGATGAAGACTTCTGCCGGTCTGGATGTCCTCTTCTGCCCCATCGGATGAAGACTTCGGCCCGCTGGGTGAAGACACGGTAGAGAGATCTTCAGGGGGGTAGTGTTAGGTTTATTTAAGGGGGGTTTGGGTTAGAGTAGGGGTATGTGGGTGGTGGGTTGTAATGTGGGGGGGGGGGTATTGTGTTTTTTTTTACAGGCAAAAGAGCTGTTTTCTTTGGGGCATGCCCCCGCAAAAGGCCCTTTTAAGGGCTGGTAAGGTAATAGAGCTGATTACTTTTGTAATTTAGTATAGGGTAGGGCATTTTTTTATTTTGGGGGGCTTTGTTATTTTATTAGGGGGCTTAGATTAGGTGTAATTAGTTTAAAATTCTTGTAATTTTTTTTATTTTTTGTAATTTAGTGTTTGTTTTTTTTGTACTTTAGTTTAGTTTATTTCATTGTATTTAATTGTAGGTACTTGTAGTTAATTTATTTAATGATAGTGTAGAGTTAGGTTTAATAGTAACTTAGGTTAGGATTTATTTTACAGGTAATTTTGTAATTATTTTAACTAGGTAGCTATTAATTAGTCAATAACTATTTAATAGCTATTGTACCTAGTTAAAATAAATACAAAGTTGCCTGTAAAATAAATATAAATGCTAAAATAGCTACAATGTAACTATTAGTTATATTGTAGATATATTAGGGTTTATTTTACAGGTAAGTATTTAGTTTTATATAGGATTAATTTATTTAGTTAATTTAATGACAGTGTAGTGTTAGGTGTAATTGTAACTTAGGTTAGGGTTTATTTTACAGGTAAATTTGTATTTATTTTAGCTAGGTAGTTATTAACTATTTAATAGCTATTGTACCTAGTTAAAATAAATACAAAGTTGCCTGCAAAATAAATATAAATCCTAAAATAGCTACAATGTAACTATTAGTTATATTGTAGCTATATTAATAGCTAGTAGGGGGCTTAGATTAGGTGTAATTAGTTTAAAATTATTGTAATATTTTATTATTTTTGCTAATTTAGTGTTTGTTTGTTTTTTTGTACTTTTCTGATGGATGGAAGACCTCTTCTTGCCCCGCTTGGATGAAGACTTCTGCCGGTCTGGATGTCCTCTTCTGCCCCATCGGATGAAGACTTCGGCCCGGCTGGGTGAACACGACTCAAGGTAGGGAGATCTTCAGGGGGGTAGTGTTAGGTTTATTTAAGGGGGGTTTGGGTTAGAGTAGGGGTATGTGGGTGGTGGGTTGTAATGTGGGGGGAGGGATTGTGTTTTTTTTTTACAGGCAAAAGAGCTGTTTTCTTTGGGGCATGCCCCGCAAAGGGCCCTGTTCAGGGCTGGTAAGGTAATAGAGCTGTTAACTTTTGTAATTTAGTATAGGTTAGGGCATTTTTTTTATTTTGGGGGGCTTTGTTATTTTATTAGGGGGCTTAGATTAGGTGTAATTAGTTTAAAATTCTTGTAATTTTTTTTATTTTTTGTAATTTAGTGTTTGTTTTTTTTGTACTTTAGTTTAGTTTATTTCATTGTATTTAATTGTAGGTACTTGTAGTTAATTTATTTAATGATAGTGTAGAGTTAGGTTTAATAGTAACTTAGGTTAGGATTTATTTTACAGGTAATTTTGTAATTATTTTAACTAGGTAGCTATTAATTAGTCAATAACTATTTAATAGCTATTGTACCTAGTTAAAATAAATACAAAGTTGCCTGTAAAATAAATATAAATGCTAAAATAGCTACAATGTAACTATTAGTTATATTGTAGATATATTAGGGTTTATTTTACAGGTAAGTATTTAGTTTTATATAGGATTAATTTATTTAGTTAATTTAATGACAGTGTAGTGTTAGGTGTAATTGTAACTTAGGTTAGGGTTTATTTTACAGGTAAATTTGTATTTATTTTAGCTAGGTAGTTATTAACTATTTAATAGCTATTGTACCTAGTTAAAATAAATACAAAGTTGCCTGCAAAATAAATATAAATCCTAAAATAGCTACAATGTAACTATTAGTTATATTGTAGCTATATTAATAGCTAGTAGGGGGCTTAGATTAGGTGTAATTAGTTTAAAATTATTGTAATATTTTATTATTTTTGCTAATTTAGTGTTTGTTTGTTTTTTTGTACTTTTCTGATGGATGGAAGACCTCTTCTTGCCCCGCTTGGATGAAGACTTCTGCCGGTCTGGATGTCCTCTTCTGCCCCATCGGATGAAGACTTCGGCCCGGCTGGGTGAACACGACTCAAGGTAGGGAGATCTTCAGGGGGGTAGTGTTAGGTTTATTTAAGGGGGGTTTGGGTTAGAGTAGGGGTATGTGGGTGGTGGGTTGTAATGTGGGGGGAGGGATTGTGTTTTTTTTTTACAGGCAAAAGAGCTGTTTTCTTTGGGGCATGCCCCGCAAAGGGCCCTGTTCAGGGCTGGTAAGGTAATAGAGCTGTTAACTTTTGTAATTTAGTATAGGTTAGGGCATTTTTTTTTATTTTGGGGGGCTTTGTTATTTTATTAGGGGGCTTAGATTAGGTGTAATTAGTTTAAAATTCTTGTAATTTTTTTTATTTTTTGTAATTTAGTGTTTGTTTTTTTTGTACTTTAGTTTAGTTTATTTCATTGTATTTAATTGTAGGTACTTGTAGTTAATTTATTTAATGATAGTGTAGAGTTAGGTTTAATAGTAACTTAGGTTAGGATTTATTTTACAGGTAATTTTGTAATTATTTTAACTAGGTAGCTATTAATTAGTCAATAACTATTTAATAGCTATTGTACCTAGTTAAAATAAATACAAAGTTGCCTGTAAAATAAATATAAATGCTAAAATAGCTACAATGTAACTATTAGTTATATTGTAGCTATATTAGGGTTTATTTTACAGGTAAGTATTTAGTTTTATATAGGATTAATTTATTTAGTTAATTTAATGACAGTGTAGTGTTAGGTGTAATTGTAACTTAGGTTAGGGTTTATTTTACAGGTAAATTTGTATTTATTTTAGCTAGGTAGTTATTAACTATTTAATAGCTATTGTACCTAGTTAAAATAAATACAAAGTTGCCTGTAAAATAAATATAAATCCTAAAATAGCTACAATGTAACTATTAGTTATATTGTAGCTATATTAATAGCTAGTAGGGGGCTTAGATTAGGTGTAATTAGTTTAAAATTATTGTAATATTTTATTATTTTTGCTAATTTAGTGTTTGTTTGTTTGTTTTTTTGTACTTTTCTGATGGATGGAAGACCTCTTCTTGCCCCGCTTGGATGAAGACTTCTGCCGGTCTGGATGTCCTCTTCTGCCCCATCGGATGAAGACTTCGGCCCGGCTGGGTGAACACGACTCAAGGTAGGGAGATCTTCAGGGGGGTAGTGTTAGGTTTATTTAAGGGGGGTTTGGGTTAGAGTAGGGGTATGTGGGTGGTGGGTTGTAATGTGGGGGGAGGGATTGTGTTTTTTTTTTACAGGCAAAAGAGCTGTTTTCTTTGGGGCATGCCCCGCAAAGGGCCCTGTTCAGGGCTGGTAAGGTAATAGAGCTGTTAACTTTTGTAATTTAGCATAGGTTAGGGCATTTTTTTTATTTTGGGGGGCTTTGTTATTTTATTAGGGGGCTTAGATTAGGTGTAATTAGTTTAAAATTCTTGTAATATTTTTTTATTTTTTGTAATTTAGTGGGGGGGGGTTGTACTTTAGTTTAGTTTTTTTAATTGCATTTAATTGTAGGTACTTGTAGTTAATTTATTTAATGATAGTGTAGTGTTAGGTTTAATTGTAACTTAGGTTAGGATTTATTTTACAGGTAATTTTGTAATTATTTTAACTAGGTAGCTATTAAATAGTCAATATCTATTTAATAGCTATTGAACCTAGTTAAAATGAATACAAAGTTGCCTGTACAATAAATATAAATGCTAAAATAGCTACAATGTAACTATTAGTTATATTGCAGCTATATTAGGGTTTATTTTACAGGTAAGTCTTTAGTTTTATATAGGATTCATTTATTTAGTTAATTTAATGATAGTGTAGTGTTAGGTGTAATTGTAACTTAGGTTATGATTTATTTTACAGGTAAATTTGTATTTATTTTAGCTAGGTAGTTATTAAATAGTTATTAACTATTTAATAACTATTGTACCTAGTTAAAATAAATACAAAGTTGCCTGTAAAATACATATAAATCCTAAAATAGCTACAATGTAACTATTAGTTATATTGTAGCTATATTAATAGCTAGTAGGGGGCTTAGATTAGGTGTAATTAGTTTAAAATTATTGTAATATTTTATTATTTTTGCTAATTTAGTGTTTGTTTGTTTGTTTTTTTGTACTTTTCTGATGGATGGAAGACCTCTTCTTGCCCCGCTTGGATGAAGACTTCTGCCGGTCTGGATGTCCTCTTCTGCCCCATCGGATGAAGACTTCGGCCCGGCTGGGTGAACACGACTCAAGGTAGGGAGATCTTCAGGGGGGTAGTGTTAGGTTTATTTAAGGGGGGTTTGGGTTAGAGTAGGGGTATGTGGGTGGTGGGTTGTAATGTGGGGGGAGGGATTGTGTTTTTTTTTTACAGGCAAAAGAGCTGTTTTCTTTGGGGCATGCCCCGCAAAGGGCCCTGTTCAGGGCTGGTAAGGTAATAGAGCTGTTAACTTTTGTAATTTAGTATAGGTTAGGGCATTTTTTTTATTTTGGGGGGCTTTGTTATTTTATTAGGGGGCTTAGATTAGGTGTAATTAGTTTAAAATTCTTGTAATATTTTTTTATTTTTTGTAATTTAGTGGGGGGGGGGGTTGTACTTTAGTTTAGTTTTTTTAATTGCATTTAATTGTAGGTACTTGTAGTTAATTTATTTAATGATAGTGTAGTGTTAGGTTTAATTGTAACTTAGGTTAGGATTTATTTTACAGGTAATTTTGTAATTATTTTAACTAGGTAGCTATTAAATAGTCAATATCTATTTAATAGCTATTGAACCTAGTTAAAATGAATACAAAGTTGCCTGTACAATAAATATAAATGCTAAAATAGCTACAATGTAACTATTAGTTATATTGCAGCTATATTAGGGTTTATTTTACAGGTAAGTCTTTAGTTTTATATAGGATTCATTTATTTAGTTAATTTAATGATAGTGTAGTGTTAGGTGTAATTGTAACTTAGGTTATGATTTATTTTACAGGTAAATTTGTATTTATTTTAGCTAGGTAGTTATTAAATAGTTATTAACTATTTAATAACTATTGTACCTAGTTAAAATAAATACAAAGTTGCCTGTAAAATACATATAAATCCTAAAATAGCTACAATGTAACTATTAGTTATATTGAAGCTATATTAATAGCTAGTAGGGGGCTTAGATTAGGTGTAATTAGTTTAAAATTATTGTAATATTTTATTATTTTTGGTAATTTAGTGTTTGTTTGTATTTTGGTACTTGTATGATGGATGGAAGACCTCTTCTTGCCCCGCTTGGATGAAGACTTCTGCCGGTCTGGATGTCCTCTTCTGCCCCATCGGATGAAGACTTCGGCCCGGCTTGGTGAACACGACTCAAGGTAGGGAGATCTTCAGGGGGGTAGTGTTAGGTTTATTTAAGGGGGGTTTGGGTTAGAGTAGGGGTATGTGGGTGGTGGGTTGTAATGTGGGGGGGGGATTGTGTTTTTTTTTTACAGGCAAAAGAGCTGTTTTCTTTGGGGCATGCCCCGCAAAGGGCCCTGTTCAGGGCTGGTAAGGTAATAGAGCTGTTAACTTTTGTAATTTAGTATAGGGTAGGGCATTTTTTTTTATTTTGGGGGGCTTTGTTATTTTATTAGGGGGCTTAGATTAGGTGTAATTAGTTTAAAATTCTTGTAATATTTTTTTATTTTTTGTAATTTAGTGTTTGTTTTTTTTTGTAATTTAGTGGGGGGGTTTTGTACTTTAGTTTATTTAATTGTAGATAATTGTAGGTACTTGTAGTTAATTTATTTAATGACAGTGTAGTGTTAGGTTTAATTGTAACTTAGGTTAGGATTTATTTTACAGGTAATTTTGTAATTATTTTAACTAGGTAGCTATTAATTAGTCAATAACTATTTAATAGCTATTGTACCTAGTTAAAATAAATACAAAGTTGTCTGTAAAATAAATATAAATGCTAAAATAGCTACAATGTAACTATTAGTTATATTGCAGCTATATTAGGGTTTATTTTACAGGTAAGTATTTTGTTTTAAATATGATTCATTTATTTAGTTAATTTAATTATAGTGTAGTGTTAGGTGTTAGTGTAACTTAGGTTAGGATTTATTTTACAGGTAAATTTGTATTTATTTTAGCTAGGTAGTTATTAAATAGTTATTAACTATTTAATAACTATTGTACCTAGTTAAAATAAATACAAAGTTGCCTGTAAAATAAAAATAAATCCTAAAATAGCTACAATGTAACTATTAGTTATATTGCAGCTATCTTAGGGTTTATTTTACAGGTAAGTCTTTAGTTTTAAATAGGATTCATTTATTTAACTATAGTAAACTTATTTCATTTTATTTAAATTATATTTAAGTTAGGGGGTGTTAGGGTTAGGGTTAGACTTAGGTTTAGGGGTTAATAACCTTATTATAGTAGCGGCGACGATGGGGGCGGGAGATTAGGGGTTAATAATTGTAGGTAGGTGGCGGCGATGTTAGGGAGGGCAGATTAGGGGTTAATAAAATGTATTATAGTGTTTGCGAGGCGGGAGTGCGGCGGTTTAGGGGTTAATACATTTATTATAGTGGCGGCGATTTGCGGTCGGCAGATTAGGGGTTAATACTTGTAGTTAGATTGCGGCGACGTTGGGGGGAGGCAGATTAGGGGTTAATAACTATAATGTAGGGGTCGGCGGTGTTAGGGACAGCAGGTTAGGGGTTAATAGCTATAATGTAGGCGGCGGCGATATCGGGTCGGCAGATTAGGGGTTAATAGTTGTAGTTAGATTGCGGCGACGTTGGGGGGAGGCAGATTAGGGGTTAATAACTATAATGTAGGGGTCGGCGGTGTTAGGGACAGCAGATTAGGGGTTAATAGCTATAATGTAGGCGGCGGCGATATCGGGTCGGCAGATTAGGGGTTAATACTTATAGTTAGATTGCGGCGACGTTGGGGGGGGCAGATTAGGGGCTAATAACTATAATGTAGGGGTCGGCGGTGTTAGGGACAGCAGATTAGGGGTTAATAGCTATAATGTAGGTGTCAGCGATAGCGGAGGCAGCAGATTAGGGGTTAATAAGTGTTAGATTAGGGGTGTTTAGAGACTCGGGGTACATGTTAGGGTGTTAGGTGCAGACTTAGTGTTTCCCCATAGGAAACAATGGGGCTGCGGTGTTAGTTTTTTTTCAGCCGAAACTCCCATTGTTTCCTATGGGGAAATGCCGAATCTTAACGAGCTAATTCGGATTTATTCGGAGATACGGCAGCTATTTCGGATTCATTCGGTAGATTCGGAAGTATTTTAATTCGGAAATCCGAATCGATCCGAATCTCCGAATTTACCGAATTTACCGAATTTCCGAATTAATCCGAAACGAACCGCACATGTCTACTTTAAAGATCCTTTAGATAGGAAGCTTGAATCTTATCTAAGGAAAGCTTATTTATGTTCAGGCCATCTTCTTAGGCCTGCTATTTCTTTGGCTGATGTTGCAGCTGCCTCAACTTTTTGGTTGGAAAATTTAGCGCAACAAGTATCAGATCATAATGTGTATAGCATTGTTAAATTAATTCTACATGCTAATAATTTCATTTGTGATGCCATTTTTGATATCATCAGAATTGATGTTAGATATACGTCTTTAGCTAGAAGAGCTTTATGGCTTAAATCTTGGAATGCTGATATGACTTCTAAATCGACATTGCTATCTCTTTCTTTCCAAGGTAATAAATTATTTGGTTCTCAGTTGGATTCTATAATTTCAACTGTCACTGGGGGGAAGGGAGCTTTTTTGCCTCAGGATAAAAAATCTAAGGGTAAATTTAAAGCTTCTAACCGTTTTTGTTCCTTTCGATAAAATAAGGAACAGAAACCTAGTCCTTCCCCTAAGGAATCTGTCTCCAATTGGAAGCCTTATTCAATCTGGAATAAATCCAAGCCATTTAAGAGATCTAAACCACCCCCCAAGTCTGCATGAAGGTGCGGCCCTCATTCCAGCTCAGCTGGTAGGGGGCAGATTAAAATTTTTCAAGGATGTTTGGATAAATTCAGTCCAAAATCATTGGATTCAGAACATTGTCTCTCAGGGGTACAGAATAGGTTTCAGAGTAAGACCGCCTGTGAGAAGTTTCTTTCTCTCACGCATTACAGTGAACCCAGAGAAAGCTCAGGCTTTCCTGAAGTGTGTTTCAGACCTGGAGTTATCTGGGGTAATCGTGTCAGTTCCTTTTCAGGAACAGGGTCTGGGGTTTTATTCAAATCTGTTCATTGTCCTAAAGAAAGAAAATTCATTCAGACCAGTTCTGGATCTAAAAAGTCTTGAATCGTTATGTAAGAGTACCAACATTCAGAATGGTGACTATAAGGACTAGTCTGCCTTTTGTTCAGCAAGGGCATTATATGTCCACAATAGACTTACAAGATGAATATCTTCATATTCTGATTCATCAAGATCATTATCAGTTCCTGAGATTCTCTTTTCTAGACAAGCATTACCAATTTGTTGCTCTTCCTTTTGGCCTAGCGACAGCTCCTAGGATCTTTTCAAAGGTTCTTGGTGCCCTACTCTCTGTAATCAGAGAGCAGGGTATTGCGGTGTTTCCTTATTTGGACGATATCTTGGTACTTGCTTAGTCTTTACATTCTGCAGAATCTCACATGAATCAACTAGTGTTGTTTCTTCAAAGACATGGTTGGAGGATCAATTTACCAAAAAGTTCTTTGATTCCTTAGACAAGGGTAACCTTTTTAGGTTTCCAAATAGAGACAAAGTCATGGATACTGAATCTAACAGACAAGAGACGTCTGAAATTGGTTGCAGCCTGTCGGAACCTTCAGTCTCAGTCATTCCCTTCAGTAGCTATGGAGGTTTTAGGTCTCATGACTGCAGCATCGGAGGCGATCCCCTTTGCTCGTTTTCACATGAGACCTCTTCAGCTTTGTATGCTGAACCAATGGTGCAGGGATTATACAAGGATATCACAATTAATATCCTTAAATCCCAATGTTCGACTATCTCTGACTTGGTGGTTAGATCACCATCGTATAGTTCAAGGGGCCTCCTTTGTTCGTCCAACCTGGACTGTGATCACAACAGGTTGGGGAGCTGTCTGGGCATCTCTGACAGCACAAGGGGTTTGGAAATCTCAAGAGGCGAGATTAACAATCAATATTTTGGAACTCCATGTGATTCTCAGAGCTCTTCAGTTTTGGCCTCTATTGAAGAGAGAGACGTTTATTTGTTTTCAGAAAGACAATGTCACAACTGTGTCAATGTGCGTATGTCAATCATCATCGTATGTCAATCATCAGAGTGGGACTCACAGTCCTCAGGCTATGAAAGAAGTATCCCGGATACTTGTTTGGGCAGAATCCAGCTCCTGTCTAATTTCTGCGGTCCATATCCCAGGTATAGACAATTGGGAAGCGGATTATCTCAGTCGTCAAACTTTACATCCAGGAGAGTGGTCTCTTCATCCAGATGTGTTTTTTCAAATTGTTCAGATGTGGGGGCTTCCAGAAATAGATCTGATGGCATCTCATCTAAACAAGAAACTTCCCAGGTACCTGTCCAGGTCCAGGGATCCTCAGGCGGAAGCAGTGGATGCATTGACACTTCCCTGGAGTTATCAACCTGACTATATTTTTCTGCCTCTAGTTCTTCCAAGAGTGATTTCCAAAATCATAATCGTTTGTGCTGCTGGTGGCTCCAGCATGGGCTCACAGGTTTTGGTATGTGGATCTTGTTCAGATGTCCAGTTGCCAACCATGGCCACTTCCACTAAGGCCAGACCTTCTATCTCAAGGTCCGTTTTTCCATCAGGATCTCAAATCATTAAATTTTAAGTTATGGAAATTGAACGCTTAGTGTTTAGTCATAGTGGTTTCTCTTACTCAGTGATTAATACTATGTTGCAGGCTCGTAAATCTGTTTCTAGAAAGATTTATTATTGAGTTTGGAAGACTTACATTTTATGGTGTTCTTCTCATAAATTCTCTTGGCATTCTTTTAGAATTCCTAGAATTTTACAGTTTCTTCAGGATGGTTTGGATAAGGGTTTGTCTGCAAGTTCCTTGAAAAGACAAATCTCTGCTCTTTCTGTTTTATTCCACAGAAAAATTGCTAAACTCCCTGATATTCATTGTTTTGTACAGGCTTTGGTTCGTATCAAGCCTGTCATTAAATCAATCTCTCCTCCTTGGTGTCTTAATTTGGTTTTGAAGGCTTTACAGGCTCCTCCGTTTGACCCTATGCATTCTTTGGCCATTAAATTGCTTTCTTGGAAAGTGTTGTTTCTTTTGGCCATCTCTTCTGCTAGAAGAGTTTTTGAATTATCTGCTCTTTCTTGTGAGTCTCCTTTTCTGATTTTTCATCAGGATAAGGCAGTTTTGCGGACTTCATTTAAATACTTACCTAAAGTTGTGAATTCCAACAACATTAGTAGGGAAATTGTTGCCCCTTCTTTGTGTCCCCATCCTAAGAATTCTTTGGAAAGATCTTTACATTCTTTGGATGTGGTGAGAGCTTTGAAATATTATGTTGAAGCTACTAAAGTTTTCAGGAAGACTTCTAGTCTATTTGTTATGTTTTCTGGTTCTAGGAAAGGTCAGAAGGCTTCTGCCATTTCTTTGGCATCTTGGTTAAAGCTTTTGATTCATCACGCTTATTTGGAGTCAGGTAAATCCCCGCCTCAGAGGATTACAGCTCATTCTACTAGGTCAGTTTCCACTTCCTGGGCTTTTAAGAATAAAGCTTCAGTTGATCAGATTTGCAAAGCAGCAACTTGGTCTTCTTTGCATACATTTACTAAATTCTACCATTTTTATGTTTTTTCTTCTTCAGAAGCAGTTTTTGGTAGAAAAGATCTTCAGGCAGCTGTTTCATTTTGATTCTTCTGCTTATATTTTCAGTTTTTTTCTTTTCCATTATAAGATTAAAACGTATGATTTGGGTTGTGGATTAATTTTTTTCAGTGGGATTGGCTGTCTTTATTCTTTATCCCTCCCTGTCTATTGACTCTTGCGTGGAGTTCCACATCTTGGGTACTGCTATCCCATACGTCACTAGCTCATGGACTCTTGCCAATTACATGAAAGAAAACATAATTTATGTAAGAATTTACCTGATAAATTAATTTCTTTCATATTGACAACAGTGCATGAGACCCACCCTTTTTATGGTGGTTATGATTTTTTTGTATAAAGCACAATTATTCCATTTCCTTTGTTTATGCTTTTTGCTCCTTTCTTTATCACCCCACTTCTTGGCTATTCGTTAAACTGAATTGTGGGTGTGGTGAGGGGTGTATTTGTAGGCATTTTGAGGTTTGGGAAACTTTGCCCCTCCTGGTAGTATTGTATATCCCATACGTCACTAGCTCATGGACTCTTGCCAATATGAAAGAAATGAATTTATCAGGTAAAATCTTACATAAATTATGTTTTAATCTTTCAAAACATGAGCTGACTAATGACGAAGTTAGAATTTTAGGTAGAGGTCTTTCATACTGTCCACCTAATGCACCTGATTTGTTCAATCTGTACATTGACTTAAATGCATTTACTAGGAAGTCAAATCTACAAAGATACTTTGTAGCCAATTCTCTAAAAAAAAAAAACAGAAATTGGAGGGCACACCAATACTGACCAATTCTATGAATTCTAGAGATTTGGAGATTTTATTTTTTTTTTAAACTTTTATTTATATCCAACAATGTATACAGTCATACATATTCCACATCTTTGTGCCACACAGGGCAGAGGGTAGGTAAAATCCAAATAGATCAGTGTTAACAATAGGAAAGTTATGCTGCTGCAGAATCTTCAACTTTCTATTACAGGTTCAGTGGTTACCTTTTGTGGAGTATTTGTACACAACGTTGGGGTTTTTATATTTTTTTTAAACATAACAACAATAAACTAAAATAAAATAAAACAAAACAAAACTGGCACCTTTTCCTATTGAGAGTGTTTATATATATATATATATATATATATATATATGTATGTCACCCTGCGAGATGAATGGGTAAAATATCCTCGTATTTAGAGTTTCAGGGTCTTAATGAGTGACAATACTGTGTGGGTTTTAGTCAACTTGAGATACAATATGTACTGTAGGGTGGAAGCTAGGACAGACAGATACACGGGCTGATCAAACAATCCTAAGAGTGCTTGTAGGTCTCATATATAAATATTGTGCAAAGATATTGGCTGAGGGCCCGTTCTTGTGGGGTAGGGCATAACACAATATGAATATTTATGAATTAAGACTGGTAGTAATAAGCACAATTTAAAGTAGACATGTGCGATTCATTTCGGATCGATTCGGAAATTCGGAAAATTCGGAGATTCAGATCGATTTAAATTTCCGAATGAAAATACTGCTGAATTTACCGAATAAATCCGAATTAGTTTGGATTTATTCGGTAAATTCGGATGGCCATGGATCACACTAGTATTGTACAGTATATTAGGTTATATCACTCTGCTATGGGTTACACCTAATATATAGTACATAATACTAGTCTAATACACAGCATATCCCACCTAACACATACCGAAATTCCGAATTTCCGAATCAAACCGAATCCAGCCGAATTTTTTCGAATCCGAATGAATCCGAAACGAATCCGAAACGAATTCATTTGAATTTTCCGAATTCGAATCGATCCGAAACAAAATTCGAAAAAATCTGAATCGATCCGAAACAAATTTTTCGATCATGCACATATCTAATTTATGTTTAAATCTTTTTTATTAGCATATTTTTAAACATGTTATCACTTAACAACAATTGAGAGGAGACATTACATCACTCGGTAATTGAAAGTCCTTCACAATATATGGTCTCCAAGCTAATAAGTTTAACAAATATATAACAGATCATCCATCTTGTATCTTTCACCTAGAGAAGTTAAGCTGCTAATTGTACAAAGTTCTGATTCCAAAATGAATTTACAAACAATAATAGATGTCTGCATAAGTCTTAAACAAACAATTAGAATAACAATAAAAAATTAACAGAAGAAATAACACTAAATAAGTGAAAAAAAACGAAATTAAATTAAGTCAGTTGAAGTCAATACCTCTGTGGCTATCATATTTATTTGAAAAAGATTAGTGTAACCTTTATTGATTGGATGGGGGTTTCAAATTACTTGAGTCTGTGCGTCTTTGTATGTTACCAACTACAGTCCAGCAACACCTGTCTGTTGTCCCCTCAAGGTCCAATAGAACCAGATCTGGTCAGTCCTCTCTTCATTGTCTAGTAACCAGGTCGCTGATCTGTACATGCAGTGAGTATAGCTAATCTTTTTTTTTTTTTTTTTTTTTTTTTTTTTTTGAAAACTTTTATTGAAAAACAAAGCGTTACAGCATGTTAGTCTATGTAAGACTCAGAGACTACAGTGAATTATTACAGTCCAAAAGATGTATACTATTACAAAAGGGTGGCCACATTCACAATGGGTCACACATGTGTGAAGGACAAATTTTGTGAAAAGGGGGTTGTACTGGTGGCCCATGGAGAGATGCGTCGTGGGAAGGGCTCTTCTGCCTTGTCTCTGTTCATGTATGCAAAGTCCCGGAGAAAAGGCTAATAACAATAAATGCTGTAAAACTGAAGTCCTTTCACTCCAGTGCAAATATACATAACATACTGCATTTAACTGTCTATACCATGCATGCGAGTATCTACATCTACATCCCTTAAGGAGTCATAACCTGTTGTACAAAGATGGGAAGTAAGAAAAGGAAAAAGGAAAAGAAAAAAGAAGAGAGAGAGAGGGGGGGGGGGGGTGGGGGGGGGGGTGGGGAGGGAATGCCCGGCCGGGGCGCTTTGTTAAGTTACGGCATATCCGAAAAAACGGGGACCTCCAGTGACTGGAGGGTTTTGGAAAGGCAGTCCCAGTAAAACTGGACGTTGTGGAAAAAAGTTAAGTTGCCTGTCCGATAATAGGAGTACTCCTCCGCAGCTAAAAGTTCTGAAGTGAGGGAGATCCATTCCTGTATCTCAGGGATACGTACTGATCTCCAGTGTCGAGCAACTAGGGCCCTGGCGCTATTTAAACTGATTTGTGTTAATTTCCATTTATATTTACATATTTTTCCCGGTTTTTGGTTTAAAAGGGCAAGGGAAGGTGATAAATTAAATGATGCCCCCAGTAATTCCCTAAGGGCCGTCTCTACTCTTCCCCAAAATGGGGATATTGAGGCACATTGCCACCAGATATGGGACATCGATCCAACGGATCCACATCCCCTCCAGCAGGTCACCCCCGCGCCCGGATAGATTTGCCTTATTCTCTCTGGTGTGAGGTACCAGCGGAAAAGGACCTTGTGGTTAAGCTCCAGGGATCTAGGCAGTGAGGAGGACCTAGCTGTGTGGAGTAGAATATCCTGCCATTGTTCCTCGGAAAATTCTGTGCCTAGTTCTCTCTGCCAGTGTAATCTATACGAAGGGAGTTTCGGTGTAAGTGCCGCGTCGAGCATCTTTTTGGACATGGACAGGGAGCCGCGGGGCGTAACACCGGACAGGCAAAGCCTTTCATATTGTGTTAGGTTTCTAAGTAAACTGTCCCTATGGGGTGATATATTTAGTAGGTGTGTGAGTTGTGCGTATTTGAGCCAACCCGAGAAAGCTCCGCCCGCCGTTTCTGCGAGTTGTGTGCGGGTCTTTAATTTATTGTTAGAAACCAAGTTAACAAAGGGTGTTGTGTGTTCTCCTCCCGCCAGGTTAGGTTTCTCTGCCAATAAGCCCCCCACAAACTCTGCATTATATGATATTGGCGACATTGGGGAAATGGGGGACGAGATACCTTTTATTTTGGAGCGGATCCTGTCCCAAGTTCTAAATAAGTGGCCATAGAGCAGGGATTGCCCCACCACGGGGGGTCTGGCCGTGTATTTAATCCAGCTAAGTGGGCCAATACTTGGTGTCTTTAAGAGGAAAGAGTCAATGGATGCCCAAGCCTTAGTGTTTGTTGTATTGTGCCATTCGATTACTCTCTGCATAACTACGGCCTGGTGGTATGCCAGTATAGACGGGACCCCCAGTCCTCCCTCTCCCAGTGGGGCTGTGATGAGTTTCCTGCTAATCCGCGGTTTAATGTTTCCCCAAATAAAGGAGTTTAGCATTGTCTGCATTTGGTTTATATAAGTATGGGGTAAGTGTATTGGTACCGTTTGTAATGTGTAGAGAATCTGCGGGAGGGCAGTCATCTTGACCGCCTGTATCCGGCCCCACCAAGAGATTGGTTTATGTTGCCAATTGTCAAGTTCCTTTTTAATTTTGTGCATGAGAGGAATGTAGTTGTGCTTAAATAGTTTGTTGCATGTTGGCGTGAGCTGTATCCCTAGGTACTTAAGTTTGTCATGGTTGAGCTTATATGGACAGCAGAGTCGTAGGGCCTCATAAGATTGTCTTTTTAAGGTGATGTTTAGGACTTCCGATTTCTGCGCATTGATAAGGAAATTTGAGTGTGCACTAAAACGATCAAATTCTTCTAGTAAGTAAGTAAGGGATGTGCTTGGGGATGTCAAGAGTACAAGGACGTCATCCGCGTAAAGGGTTAGCTTGTAGGTGTTAGGACCCAATGTTATGCCTGTTATGCTGGGGTTGCGTCGGATATGGGAGGCCAGCACCTCTATAGATATGGCAAAGAGGAGCGGGGATAGGGGACAACCCTGCCTCGTGCCGTTACCAATTCCAAAGCTATCAGATAGGACACCGTTCGCCTTTATTTTCGCTGAAGGTTGGGTGTATAAACTAAGGATTCTACTGGTCATTAGGTCACCTAAGCCAAAGGCGGACAGGCACGAGCGCAGGAACTGCCAGTCCAGCCGGTCGAAAGCTTTCTCCGCGTCAGTGGATATTAATATAGAAGGAGTTTCCGACCGGCTGGCATGCTCTATTAATTGGATTACCCTAATGGTGTTATCCCGCGCCTCCCTCCCTGGGATAAACCCCGTCTGGTCTACATGGATTATTTGAGGGAGAATTGAATTCAGGCGGGTTGCTAAGATTTTCGCATAAATCTTAATGTCAGAGTTGAGCAAAGAAATAGGCCTATAATTCTCTACTTTTTGGGGGTCCCTATCCGCCTTCGGCAGGACTATGACATGAGCTTCTAAATTACACTTGGGCCATGATTGTTTTGTGTCTATTGCTGTGAACATGGATGTTAGGTGCGGGGCCAAGAGCTGTCTATAGTTTTTGTAGTATAAGTTTGTAAACCCGTCAGGGCCAGGACTTTTGCGTGGGGGAAGGGATTTTATTGCTAAGAGTACCTCTGAGGACGTGATGGGGGCTTCCAACTCCTGCGATTGTTCTGCTGAGAGGGCCGGGAGGTCAGCCTCCGCTATGTATTGTTCTCGCGCCATAGGGTTCGCTGCAAGTGGAGGTTGCGGCAGATTATATAGTTTGCTATAATACGCTCTGAATTGTTCTACAATTTGGTGGCTGCCTAAAGCTTGGTGGCCGGCCGAGTCAATTATGCTATGTACATACGAGTTAAGCTTCTGCTCTCTGAGGGATCTCGCTAGAGAAGGCCCTATCTTATTGGAGTTGGCTAGATACATTTTTTTAAGGTATAGTGCTTTAGATTGGGCTTCTTTATATATTAGGCTATTTAGTTCATTTCTGGCCCTTCTGAGCTCGTCTGTTATTGACCTATCCATCGGGGATGCCCTGTGGCGTTGTTCTGTCTCTCTGATCTTTTGTATCATACAGTTATAGGTTTCCCGGTACCGCTTAGTTAGACCTGCCTTATGTTTGATCATTTCTCCCCTAATGACACATTTGTGGGCTTCCCATAATGTGTGCGGGGAAATGTCTGGGGTGCTATTGAGCGTGAAGTATTCTTTTATCCTTTCTGCTATGTGCTTAGAGAAAATTGGGTTCTTTAACAGGGATTCGTCTAATCTCCATGTATATGGGGATAGGGGTTTATCGGACCAATTTAAGGTTGCCGACACTGCGGCGTGATCCGACCAACTAGTGGGCTCAATATCGGCGTCTTTCACTAAACTATAGGTGCTTTGGTCTGTGAAGATGTAATCAATGCGCGAGTAGCGCTTGTGAGGGTTGGAGAAGAAAGTATAGTTACGCTGGTTCGGGTGCCTAACCCTCCATATATCTATCAGGGCAAGCTTGTGAGTGAATGATCTGATGTCTTGGAGGGTTTTAATGGGGATGCTGCCTCGACCCTGGGAACAATCTACTTCCGGCTCCAATGCCACATTACAGTCACCGGCTATAATTAATGATCCTTTCTGAACCTGCAGTATCTTATTTGTTATCTTTTTGAAAAATTGAGCCTGTTTCAGGTTTGGGGCATATAGATTGACCAAAGTAATCGGTCGGTTATATAGGAGGCCAATGAGGATAAGCCATCTGCCACCGGTGTCTGCTTCCAGTGTGGACAACTGGAACGGCAACGACCTATGAATCAAGATTCCCACCCCCCCCCGTTTATCTGTTTGCGAAGCTAGATATGTAGTAGGGTAATCCTTATTTGTGAACCTGGGGGAGTTGTCCCTCGAAAAGTGTGTCTCCTGCACAAAAACCAAATCCGCTCTAGCCTTTTTAAAGCAAGAGAGCGCGACGGACCTCTTTGTGGGGGAGTTCAGTCCCTTTGTATTTTGAGAGACCAGTTTAATGCGGTGTTGTCCCATGTGGGGGGTTCTCTGGTTTCCTAAGGAAGCCATACCATTCTGTTATATGAGTGGAGCCTCAAGCATGATTGTGGTCTGATGGGTGTGGTGGCTGTGTTCCAGTGAAATGTGGTGATTGAATGGGTTACCTGATAGTGAGCCGTTGTGTGGGGTCTATGGCTCCGGCCGGGCCAGGGATGAGGGATATGGGGTGGAGAATCCAAAGGAGAAGGATTGAAAAGAGTATATCTGCAATGGTAAGATGCACAATTAACAAAAACCATATAAACAAAAACATAAACATCTTTTAACTGTAAAACTTGAGCACTAACTAGAAGCATACTATGCTTCTAGTGACTAACTAGAGGGTGAGGGGAATAAGTAACTGCTACACCTCATGGTAGCAGGTCGGCCATAGGGTCTTAGTTTCTTGGGGCCCATGTTTCAGTTACAGTATCTTAGGTGTAGTAACGTAGCCTTATGGCGTCATTAACATTTAACTGCATCGGTACACCTTTTGCGTTAAACTAAGCCAAATATTTATTTCTCTTTCTGGTGTACTACACCCCCCCCAATGGCTACAAAACACAAAACAGCCTAACATTGTTTGAGCATACATTTTGTATAACAACCAAACTTAAAATATATAAGTAAAAACTATACTTTACATATTCCAATAGCGTACAGGGTAGTGTAAACGGTGAATGTTTTTTTTTCATAACCTCCCTTCATAAGTCCAGTGAGGGACACGATAAAAAGGGAGAAAGCCTCGCCAATCTGCGGGCCTGGTGCAGCAAAAAACTACTGGCAGAAAAGTTCCATGAATCAAGTGATCATCTCCTGGTTATCAGGGTTCTTTGCTGATGGTCTGTTTTTCCTCCTGTAGGGGACCTGAGTCCACTCCTGTCTACGTGGGTTTGATGTGCGCTGTTCTTTTGGGGTCTCCTGAAGGGCTGGAGGGCTGGGTTTCGGAATTTTAAGGAGCGAGCAAAAGTCCTCCAGGTCCTCTGCTGTCCTGTAAACCGCAGTGGTATTGTCCTTCAGCACTCTTAAGCTAAAGGGGAAGCCCCATCTATAGGGGATCCCGAGATCTCTTAGGTGTAGTGTAAGATACCTGGCCTCCCTTCTTTTACCCAGGGTCAGCTGGCTGAGGTCTGCATAGACTTGTAAGGTGCACCCATTATGTGAAATGGGGGATTTTTTCCTGGCAGCTGAGAGGATGTTCTCTTTGTCCCTAAAGCTTGTGAATTTAATTACAATGTCCCTAGGAGGGGCTGAATCTTTTGGGGGGGGTCTCAGAGCTCTGTGGTAACGGTCTAGAGGGTATTCCACTGCCTCGACATTGTCCATCAGGGTGTTAAATAGACCTTGTAGATATGGGAGGAGTTCTGAGGCCTTGATGTGCTCAGGGACCCCCCTGATTCTAATGTTCTGCCGCCGCCCCCTGTTATCCAGGTCTTCCACCTGGTCCTGCAGTTGACTTATGATAGTGGAGTGTTGTGTCCCAAGGCGGATCTGGTCGTCTAAAATTCTATCTGTGTATTCCGCATCTTCCTCTATTTGAGCTATTCTGGAGCCAATTTCACTAATCTCCCTCCTGACCTCAGATAGACTGGTTTTTATCATAGAGCTGACTTGTCCTATGAACTTATTAAAGTCCTCTTTTGAAGGGAGGGTCTGTAGGTCTGCTTTGGTTATCATTGTCTCTGGGGTCCCTTCTTGTGCAAGGTCTGGAGGTGGAGATGGCACTTTCATGTTGTCTGCAGCTTGCTCAGTGGTAGCCAATTCCACCGCTTTAAAAAAGGTGTGTACTGTGGAGGTTACAGAGGAGCTGCTCTTGCCTGTCTTGTCAGCCCTGGGGGCCCTTTTTGTTGTCATGTTGAGAGAAAATTCTGCCCCTGTGTAAGAGTGCTGATGCGTGAGAGAACGGCTGTAGCTATTCGCAATTTTGTCCCTGATGAAAAGGGGTAAATCTGTGTAGGAGGCTTTCTCTGCGAGTAGATTACTATTCCTGTGGGGGTAACTGCTTGATGTAGGTAAAGGCTCTTTAGTGGGACACAGTCTGAGCAGGGATAGCTGATCTCATGGAAGGTGGTATGTGGGCTGTACTTAGGCCATGTGGGTATTTATGCTGTAGCCAAGTGGGGCGCTGCACGTGCAAGTCTGATGGCTCTTTATGTGGGCATAGTTTGTAGTCAGTGAGGGGCTAGCCCATGATGTCTGCTACGCTGTGATGCGTTTATTTTACTGCGGGCCGCCCTTGCTCACTTACCCTGCAGGTCCCGTGCGGTGCGATAACCCACTTCCACTTGGTCATCGACTGGTAGGTGCGATCCTCTGTTGCGTGATGAGGAGAGGAATTGAGCTGATGTACTCCTCTAGCGGCCCTTAAAGCATGTGCGTGAGCTTGCTGCGTAGGTGCGATTAGGCCTCAGAGAAGCCGCGGGATGCCGCGCTGGGCTGTGGCTGAGTCCTCTATTCTCCCGGGACCTAAAGTCAGTTACCGGGAGTGCTAGGAGGTGTCCGGGATCGATTGTCAGTATTCTTTGCCCCACACTCACATTATCTTAGGGCTTATTCTGCGATAGGGCCGACCTTACTTCGGAGCTCTAAGCACTTGCGACCATTTTGGGCGCTGGCTAGCTCCGCCCCCCCGAGTATAGCTAATCTTATTAAGTATCTCCTGCCATGAGAGATTGCCAGTTTTCCAATACCTGGCTATACTCATCCTTGTAATAGTGCACAAAATTTTTATAAATATATTAATTGGGGTATTAAAATGAGGAAAGCGTTCCTGGAGCAGCGCTTGGGCCAAGGTTAGTCGGATATCTTCCTCCAAGACACTACTGAGTAAGAGAGAGAGGGCATCCCAAACGTGTCTAATTTTGTCACATTCCCACCATAGATGACTATATGTGCCAAGGCTTTCACATCCTCTATAGCACATTCTGTTACCTGAAAGAGTCATATGAGTTGTCTGAAGTGGTGTTAAGTACCATCGAAAGATTGTTTTGATTGCATTTTCCCTTAAGTCTGCACTTAGAAGACCCTTTTCTGTTAGACTTAATAGATCAATCCAATTCTGTTCCACTATTTCCCTACCTAAGTCTGTCTCCCATTTCAGCATCAGTGGAGATTTAGAGTGAATGTGCGACCTCTGGATAGCTACATATAGCTTTGAGATAGTGTGTTTTGTTCTATGTGGGGACTTGCATAGTACCTCTAAACTAGTCAGGGAACGGGATATAGCACTCTCTTGGAATTTTTTAAAGGCGGACTGTATCTGCAAGTATAGGAACCAGTTAAGCGAGTATGGGGCAATTTTCTCTTGTAGCTGTGTAAATGAGATAAATTTCCCGTTAATCACCAAATCTGCCACTCTATACAACCCTTTGTTACTCCATTTATCGATCAGAATGGTTTGGTCTCGCGTTAATAAGTATCTGATTGGCATTATCCATGAGTATTGTGGTTTTAATTTAGTGGTGGTAGCTAACCTAGTCCAGGAGCTTAAAGCTGACTCCACAGAGGGCGAGTCAATCTGTCCTTGAGTAGACTTGCGTGACTGTGAGTCCCAAAGCAAATCTGCTGGGGAGTCCCAGCCTCCCATTTCAGCCTCAAGAGTGGGCCAGATGGTATCTATATCAGGCTTATCTAAAAGTGTAGTCTGGGCTAGTCTGGCCGCATAGTAATAATCAACCAGATTGGGTGCTCCCACCCCTCCCAATGTTTTATGTCTTGTGAATATATCCGACTTAATTCTAGGCAGCTTTTTCCCTCTAATGTATTTCAATAAGTCCGACTGAAGTCTAATAAGCTCTGGAATTGGGATTTTTATTGGGAGGGCTCTAAATAAATAAAGTATACGTGGCAGAATATTCATTTTGATCGCTGCTATACGACCATACCAGGAGAACGAGTATTGTGACCATTTGTTAATGTCTCGACGTATATCTCTGAACAGAGGTATATAGTTATACTTATATAGTTGCCCAATCTGGTTTGTGACATATATCCCTAGGTATTTTATGGTATGTTTTGCCCACTTCATGGAGAAATTAAGTTCTAGTAATTTTTGAGTTTGATGTGGTAATATAATTGGGAGGACTTCACTTTTTTCCAGGTTTATTTTGTACCCGGAAATAGTAGAAAAATTATCCAAGAGTTGGTATAGATTTGGGAGTGAGATAAGTGGTTTGGTAATGGTTAGTAGGATGTCATCTGCGAACAGAGTCAATTTATATTCCGTGGAGCGAATTTTAAACCCTGAGATGTCTGGGGAACCTCTAATCTTGGCTGCAAGTGGCTCGATACATAAAGCAAAAAGCAAAGGCGATAGAGGGCAGCCCTGCCTGGTACCATTGAGTATGGGGAAAGATTTAGACTTGTGACCCGTAGCCGAAACTTGCGCAGAGGGGTAGGAGTATATGGCTTCTATAGCTGTAATGAAGGAACCTTCGAACCCCATATGATGGAGCACCTGTAGCAAAAATCTCCAATCGATCCTATCAAACGCCTTCTCCGCATCCAGGGATAGGAGCAGAGAAGGCGTTTTGGTACCATATAGATAGTGGATGGAGTCAATTATACGTCTAATATTGTCTGGGTCTTCCCTATCTTTTATGAAACCTACTTGGTCAGGATGGACCAAAGTAGGTAAAATTGGTTTAAGTCGATTAGCTAAAATTTTGGTAAAGAGCTTGAGATCTTGATTGATGAGCGATATGGGGCGGTAATTGGAACAAAATTTGGGGTCTCGGCCAGGTTTGGGTATAACTACAATCTTAGCTGCTAGTAACTCCTTAGGGATAGGGTGTCCCTCCAGAATATGATTACAGAAATTAGTTAAGTGGGATATCAATACTGGCTTAAATAATTTATAATACTCTCCCGGGAATCCATCTGGGCCTGGGGCTTTGCCTCTCTTAAGTTCCTTAATTGCAATAGAAACCTCCTCAGGGGATATCTGTGCATTTAGAGAGTCTTTATCTTTATTAGACAGTTTCTTCAGATTAGCTTCTTTAAGAAATTCCACTGAAGAGAAGTCTGTCTGGGGGGAGTGTGTTACCTTCTTACCATCGTACAATCTGCCATAAAAGTCAGCGAAGGTATCTACGATCTCCTGAGGATGGGAAATCGGAACCCCTCTTTCATTTATTATAACTGGGATGGCTGATGCTTTGCATCTCTCACGAATTTTATGTGCAAGAAATTTGTCGGGTTTATTGGCGAATATGTAGTATTGTGTCTTTAATCTTAAAAGTGCTTTATTGGCCATAGAATTTAATATGTTATTCAGTTTGTCCCTTGTTTTGTTCAGGTCTCTTAAAGTGTGTTGGTTTTGAGTGCGCTTGTGTTGGGTTTCTAAGGTCCTGACCTCTTATTGGAGTTGTGTTAGCAGGGTTTTGTTATGTCGACACATTTGGGATTTAGTTTGTATCAGTAGACCTCTCATGACTGCTTTGTGTGCCGCCCACGTAGTTAGAGGGTTAGAGGTGGAATGGGAGTTAATGTTCCAAAATTCTGCCAGTGAGGCACTGGTTTTGTCTAATATGTTCTTATCATGCAGTAAACTAGAGTCAAAAGTCCAAGTCCTAGCTCTTTTAAAGTCCCGAACACCCTCTAAAAGGATCGAAACTGGGGAGTGGTCAGACCACGTACACAAGTGTATCTCAGAGGATACCGCAAGTGGTAGCATAATCTGACTGGCCAAAACATAGTCTATTCTGGTGTATGTTTGATGTGCTGCTGAGTAAAATGTTGTGTCATTTGTTTTACCATACAGGTATTCCCAAGTATCTAGTAAATTATGTGGACTCAACATTTCTCTAATAGTTTTGACCAATTTGTTATGCCGAAGCTGTTTATTAGTTATTTTGGCGCCCACAGTTGGTAGAGAAGGCGTCATGTTGACATTAAAGTCTCCCGCAAGTATTATCCTATACTGGGACCAATTTGTTAACAGGTGAGAGAGATTTTTAAAAAATACCTGTTGTTTATCATTGGGGGCGTATATATTACAAAAAATAATATCTACATCATCAAGTCGCCCCTTAACAATTAGATATCTACCGTCTGGGTCTGATATAGTAGACTCATGAACAAAATTTAAGGAAGAATGTATGAGGATGGAGACTCCTCTTTTTTTAGCATCCGCAGTAGCGTGGTAATGTTTGGAGAATACTCTGGACCAGTACTTAGGAACATTCGACTCCACAAAGTGTGTCTCTTGAAGAAAAAGAATACTAGCATGAAGTCTATTATAATATGTCATAGCTACCCTGCGTTTTACATCAGAGTTTAATCCTCTCACATTGTGAGAGACCAAACGAACCTCAGGCATTAGGATTAAAAGTTATTAGCACTGGCATGATCCTATAGAGGAATTCTCCGCCCCATCTCATATCTAGAGGTAGCATCATTTCCCCAATTTGCCCCCCTCCCATCAACCCATGAAAAAGTGACATATATGACTTCAGAGTGGCAATTATAAAACAGTAAAAGAGAAAAAGAAAAAGAAAGAAACAAAGAAAAAACAAATAAAACCACTTGGTATTGAACTGAATAAAAGTTATGAAGCCTCCCTGCAGTGGAGGAGACGTCCACATAATACAAAACTTACATTAACATGTAGGGGGAGTCATTTTATGTTCAATCTAATATTCAAACAGTGAATTATTAATTAAACTTATTACAATGCACTAACATATAGAAACATATTAAAACAAAATATACGTCACCCAGCCGCTGGTGACGTTTCTTTTAGAGAACAGAACACATTCTTTGAGTGCTAAATTGTGAGGGATTTAAAACCCTTAAGTCCCAGTTTTCATCCGAGATTCAGGCATTATGGATAGTCAAGTCTTTTTTTTTTTCTTGCTGATGGTTTGCCATTTGGATTGTTGTTGTTCCCTCTGGGGTAGTTGTAGATCCTTGACTTGTTCACATATCTAATTTAAAGGGGATGAGGTGAGGTCTATAGGGATACTGGGCTTTTACATGTATTCCAGATTGTAATGCGGCATTTATAGCATTGGTTTTGGGGGTGAAGTATTGGTTTTCTTTCATGATTCAGTTAGAGAATGTAATTTTAAACAACATTCAAATTTACTTCTATTATCTAATTTGTTTTATTTTTTAGATATCCTTTGTTGAAGAAATAGCAATGCATATGGATGAGCCAATCACACAAGGCATCTTTGTGCACCCCCCAATCAGCAGCTACTGAGCCTATCTAGATATGCTTTTCAGCAAAGAATATCAAGAGAATGAAACAAATTAGATAATGGAAGTAAATTAGAAAGTTGTTTAAAATTGCACGCTCTTGGTATTAAACTCATGAATCACGAGGGAGGAAGAGGAGGAGTCAGTGCATGAACAGGCTCCGTTCCCCTGCAGTTTCTCCAGAGGCGGTTGTTCGCGCCAGGAGCTCACCTTGTGTTAGGAAGAGAACAACTCACACCTGGGTTCTCTCAAAACCTGCAGCCAGTTATTAATTACACCCTGGCTATTCCTCCATAGCGTATGTGCCATCTACGCTGAATGGGATTTTTTTACTGCCCGGAGCTGGTCTCGGCTGGCTGTATGTACAAGCTCCATATAGGGTAAAGAAAGAACTGTTTCCCCCCCCCCCCCCTCACTCTGGACAGGTGAGAGGAGCGGACAGCCAGGTTTATCGGCACTAAAAATTAAAAATTGACAGTCAATACAGGATAAACCCCGCACTCACCCCAATGTCTAAAAACTAAAAAAACTTTCCCCCAGTTAAAGAGCGTGCAGGAGAAATTAGGCTCCAGCTGGGAAGCCCACTGCCGGTTGTGCTCTCCTTAGCTACCGCTGCTGAGAAGAAGGAGAGGCGGACACTTTGAGACACCTGAGATATTGTAATCAAGGAGAGACTATCTCAGCTGTGACCTGTACCGTGCTGGTGCAACAAGGTGAACACTTGAAGCTGACTGTGTCCGCTCCAGCATTTTTCTTTCCCTCTCTGCGGTCTGCTTACCTGGGAGCCTCTCACCGAGATTGAGTCCCAGACTGCCCTCCTCACCCACCGGTGCTGCGCGTGGGGAGTAGGCAGAAGGCTGTGTCCGGTATAGCCTCAGGACGGACCCTCCCGTGCAGTTGTCGATCTCCCCCTGACTCAGCGATAAGGATTCTATCGTGGCTGCCGATGTGGCCGTAGGATCAGAGTGAACAGCAGAGCGGGTTAATCGGAGCGACAGGAGAGTGGGCAGCGTTAGCGCAAACATCAGTCACTGAGCCCAGCAGGAGAAGAATTAAAGCAGGGAGGAAATTATCGCTTTATCGCTTTGTTCTACTACTTCAGGGCTAAAGATAAAGTTCATCGTCATTGGATAGGTGAGTGCGGGACAAAGTTGGACTTTTTCTTTATATACCATATGTTAAACTTAACAAGATGGGATTTTTACATTTGCTAGCATTTGATCTGGCGATGACCAATTGCCGAATTCTATCGCACATATGCTAATATGGGAAGGTAAAAAGGAGAGAAATAGAGAGAAAAAAAGTGAAAAAGCAGAAAACAGCTTACACCCTAGGCTTAGGGGACGACTAATTGGCAGCAAACCTGTTCGCAACAACAAAGACTTAATAAACAGGAGAGGAAAACAAGAACTCTATATACCTCCTGAACTTACCTTAAATGCCAGGATCTGATGTCCTATGATATATTTCCCTTCCTTGAACTATACCTTTGAAATTAAGGGCTTATTTTTGATTTAGTTTTCTATACCTGCAAGCTGCTAGGCTTTCCTTATATTTAGTAATTGTATCTGATTTCTGTAGCCTGAGTTTACCTTAACTGATATTATTAGATACAATGTTGCGAACCACAGGAAGACAATTATACTAACAAAATTAATAATTTTCTCTTGCCTTAGCGATTTATAAGTTTAAAAGGGGAATAGTGAAACCCCGTGAAAATATTAGCTAAAATACTTTTCTTGTTTTTCTCCTTTTCTTTTTTGCTGTTTTTTTTTCCTTCTGACTGTTTTTTGTTTTTGGGTATATTGTATGGGAAGAATTATTATTTATATACAAATAATCCACTCAAAGAGGTTTATAAGCATAAGGGAGCTCAATAAACTCCAAGATTCTGGAATCAATATAGTGATTGGCAAAATACAGCCAGATGTTATACGCGGTAAAGGATGCTATTTAGGAGGGGTTAACACGATGAATACCTAGGAGTCTTTTGATATTTAGGCAATAGGTTGTTATTCTTTTAAACTAAGTGATCAAAGGGCTATTGCAAAAGTATCTATTAACCCTTATAATTGTGTCCAACCCCTGCAGCAAAAATTAATGCTGACATTCTCTATATGCTATCAGAAGCTACGCATAAGTACAAAGGAAACTTAAAACATTGTTAGTGTGTTGATATCAACAAATTGAACAATAGTTGGATATAGAGATTGTTATAAATTAATGTCTTTTCGGCTATCATACCTGTGAGGCTCTTTATAAACCTTAGAAAGTGGGTATCTCCTGAGCTAGGAAAGTTAGATTAAAGGTTAATACGGATAATACTGAATTGTTACTTACTTTCTTTAACTGCTAATACCTCTAAACTCATTAAGTTTAATTAAGTATTAACTGCTGAGTTAGTAAAAAAGTTATTCTAATTTAGGAATCATTGAATTTTACGACTGGTGTTGAATGATACAATATTCATACTACTGGAAATCAGAGGTTCAATTGTGATACAAGAACTAGTAAAAAACTTCTATAACTGAAGCTCACTAAGGCCTAGATTTGGAGTTCGGCGGTAAAAGGGCTGTTAACGCTCCGCGGGTTTTTTTCTGGCCGCACCATAAATTTAACTCTGGTATCGAGAGTTCAAACAAATGCTGCGTTAGGCTCCAAAAAAGGAGCGTAGAGCATTTTTACCGCAAATGCAACTCTCTATACCAGAGTTGCTTACGGACGCGGCCGGCATCAAAAACGTGCTCGTGCACGATTCTCCCATAGGAAACAATGGGGCTGTTTGAGCTGAAAAAAAACCTAACACCTGCAAAAAAGCAGCGTTCAGCTCCTAACGCAGCCCCATTGTTTCCTATGGGGAAACACTTCCTACGTCTGCACCTAACACCCTAACATGTACCCCGAGTCTAAACACCCCTAACCTTACACTTATTAACCCCTAATCTGCCACCCCCGCTATCGCTGACACCTGCATTATACTATTAACCCCTAATCTGCCGCTCCGTACACCGCCGCAACCTACGTTATCCCTATGTACCCCTAATCTGCTGCCCTAACATCGCCGACCCCTATATTATATTTATTAACCCCTAACCTGCCCCCCACAACGTCGCCGCCAGCTACCTACACTTATTAACCCCTAATCTGCCGAGCGGACCTGAGCGCTACTATAATAAAGTTATTAACCCCTAATCCGCCTCACTAACCCTATCATAAATAGTATTAACCCCTAATCTGCCCTCCCTAACATCGCCGACACCTAACTTCAATTATTAACCCCTAATCTGACGACCGGAGCTCACCGCTATTCTAATAAATGTATTAACCCCTAAAGCTAAGTCTAACCCTAACACTAACACCCCCCTAACTTAAATATAATTTACATCTAACGAAATAAATTAACTCTTATTAAATAAATTATTCCTATTTAAAGCTAAATACTTACCTGTAAAATAAACCCTAATATAGCTACAATATAAATTATAATTATATTATAGCTATTTTAGGATTAATATTTATTTTACAGGCAACTTTGTATTTATTTTAACCAGGTACAATAGCTATTAAATAGTTAAGAACTATTTAATAGTTACCTAGTTAAAATAATTACAAATTTACCTGTAAAATAAATCCTAACCTAAGATATAATTAAACCTAACACTACCCTATCAATAAAATAATTAAATAAACTACCTACAATTACCTACAATTAACCTAACACTACACTATCAATAAATTAATTAAACACAATTGCTACAAATAAATACAATTAAATAAACTATCTAAAGTACAAAAAATAAAAAAGAACTAAGTTACAGAAAATAAAAAAATATTTACAAACATAAGAAAAATATTACAACAATTTTAAACTAATTACACCTACTCTAAGCCCCCTAATAAAATAACAAAGCCCCCCAAAATAAAAAATTCCCTACCCTATTCTAAATTAAAAAAGTTACAAGCTCTTTTACCTTACCAGCCCTGAACAGGGCCCTTTGCGGGGCATGCCCCAAGAATTTCAGCTCTTTTGCCTGTAAAAGAATAAATACAATACCCCCCCCCCAACATTACAACCCACCACCCACATACCCCTAATCTAACCCAAACCCCCCTTAAATAAACCTAACACTAAGCCCCTGAAGATCTTCCTACCTTGTCTTCACCATCCAGGTATCACCGATCCGTCCTGGCTCCAAGATCTTCATCCAACCCAAGCGGGGGTTGGCGATCCATAATCCGGTGCTGAAGAGGTCCAGAAGAGGCTCCAAAGTCTTCCTCCTATCCGTCAAGAAGAGGACATCCGGACCGGCAAACATCTTCTCCAAGCGGCATCTTCGATCTTCTTCCATCCGGTGCGGAGCGGGTCCATCTTGAAGCAGGCGACGCGGATCCATCCTCTTCTTCCGATGTCTCCCGACTAATGACGGTTCCTTTAAGGGACGTCATCCAAGATGGCATCCCTCGAATTCCGATTGGCTGATAGGATTCTATCAGCCAATCGGAATTAAGGTAGGAATTTTCTGATTGGCTGATGGAATCAGCCAATCAGAATCAAGTTCAATCCGATTGGCTGATCCAATCAGCCAATCAGATTGAGCTCGCATTCTATTGGCTGTTCCGATCAGCCAATAGAATGCGAGCTCAATCTGATTGGCTGATTGGATCGGCCAATCGGATTGAACTAGATTCTGATTGGCTGATTCCATCAGCCAATCAGAAAATTCCTACCTTAATTCCGATTGGCTGATAGAATCCTATCAGCCAATCGGAATTCGAGGGACGCCATCTTGGATGACGTCCCTTAAAGGAACCGTCATTAGTCGGGAGACATCGGAAGAAGAGGATGGATCCGCGTCGCCTGCTTCAAGATGGACCCGCTCCGCACCGGATGGAAGAAGATCGAAGATGCCGCTTGGAGAAGATGTTTGCCGGTCCGGATGTCCTCTTCTTGACGGATAGGAGGAAGACTTTGGAGCCTCTTCTGGACCTCTTCAGCACCGGATTATGGATCGCCAACCCCCGCTTGGGTTGGATGAAGATCTTGGAGCCAGGACGGATCGGTGATACCTGGATGGTGAAGACAAGGTAGGAAGATCTTCAGGGGCTTAGTGTTAGGTTTATTTAAGGGGGGTTTGGGTTAGATTAGGGGTATGTGGGTGGTGGGTTGTAATGTTGGGGGGGGGGTATTGTATTTATTCTTTTACAGGCAAAAGAGCTGAAATTCTTGGGGCATGCCCCGCAAAGGGCCCTGTTCAGGGCTGGTAAGGTAAAAGAGCTTGTAACTTTTTTAATTTAGAATAGGGTAGGGAATTTTTTATTTTGGGGGGCTTTGTTATTTTATTAGGGGGCTTAGAGTAGGTGTAATTAGTTTAAAATTGTTGTAATATTTTTCTTATGTTTGTAAATATTTTTTTATTTTCTGTAACTTAGTTCTTTTTTATTTTTTGTACTTTAGATAGTTTATTTAATTGTATTTATTTGTAGCAATTGTGTTTAATTAATTTATTGATAGTGTAGTGTTAGGTTAATTGTAGGTAATTGTAGGTAGTTTATTTAATTATTTTATTGATAGGGTAGTGTTAGGTTTAATTATATCTTAGGTTAGGATTTATTTTACAGGTAAATTTGTAATTATTTTAACTAGGTAACTATTAAATAGTTCTTAACTATTTAATAGCTATTGTACCTGGTTAAAATAAATACAAAGTTGCCTGTAAAATAAATATTAATCCTAAAATAGCTATAATATAATTATAATTTATATTGTAGCTATATTAGGGTTTATTTTACAGGTAAGTATTTAGCTTTAAATAGGATTAATTTATTTAATAAGAGTTAATTTATTTCGTTAGATGTCAATTATATTTAAGTTAGGGGGGTGTTAGTGTTAGGGTTAGACTTAGCTTTAGGGGTTAATACATTTATTAGAATAGCGGTGAGCTCCGATCGGAAGATTAGGGGTTAATAATTGAAGGTAGGTGTCGGCGATGTTAGGGAGGGCAGATTAGGGGTTAATACTATTTATGATAGGGTTAGTGAGGCAGATTAGGGGTTAATAACTTTATTATAGTAGCGCTCAGGTCCGCTCGGCAGATTAGGAGTTAATAAGTGTAGGCAGGTGTCGGCGACGTTGAGGGGGGCAGATTAGGGGTTAATAAATATAATATAGGGGTCGGCGGTGTTAGGGGTAGCAGATTAGGGGTACATAGGGATAACGTAGGTGGCGGCGATTTGCGGTCGGAAGATTAGGGGTTAATTATTTTAAGTAGCTTGCGGCGACGTTGTGGGGGGCAAGTTAGGGGTTAAGAAATATAATATAGGGGTCGGCGGGGTTAGGGGCAGCAGATTAGGGGTACATAAGTATAACGTAGGTGGCGGTCGGCAGATTAGGGGTTAAAAATTTTAATCGAGTGGCGGCGGTGTGGGGGGACCTCGGTTTAGGGGTACATAGGTAGTTTATGGGTGTTAGTGTACTTTAGGGTACAGTAGTTAAGAGCTTTATAAACCGGCGTTAGCCAGAAAGCTCTTAACTCCTGCTATTTTCAGGCGGCTGGAATTTTGTCGTTAGAGCTCTAACGCTCACTTCAGAAACGACTCTAAATACCAGCGTTAGAAAGATCCCATTGAAAAGATAGGCTACGCAAATGGCGTAGGGGGATCTGCGGTATGGAAAAGTCGCGGCTGAAAAGTGAGCGTTAGACCCTTTAATCACTGACTCCAAATACCAGCGGGCGCCCAAAACCAGCGTTAGGAGCCTCTAACGCTGGTTTTGACGGCTACCGCCGAACTCCAAATCTAGGCCTAAGTGCCATATTCTGGTCTTAATCACATAGATAAATTAAATCACACTTCACACTGTAAATTCTTTTTTTGGCCTCTTTTTTTTTTTTTCTCTCCCTCTTTTCATCACTACCAGCACTCTGAACACCCCACTCCTTCACCACTATATTGGAACTAAACACTCCATCCTATTTTTCTTCCTTTTGTTACCTACATGGACAAATTCATCACTTCACCTTCAGTCACAAACAAATCTAAACCAGATATGACAAACAAACACAGGGAACGTAGAAATAAGAATCACAGTGAAACTTCAGCAGAAATTCATTCTGAAAGTAATATCACAACCACTCAAAACCCTAAAACATCTCAGGATACACAATCTCTAGTTTCCAGTATTTTAGAGGCAATTACGCCGAAATTCGAATCATTAAAATTAGAAATTAAACAAGATATAATAACCTTGACATCAGAAGTAAGACAATTTTCCAATAGACTCCAGGAGGCTGAACAGAGGATTTCAGACCTGGAGGATGTGACAAATACAGTCTTACCAAAGCTAGAAAGTACCCAGAATGATTTAACTAAAATCCAAAATAAACTTGATGAATTGGAAAATAGATCTAGACGAAATAATTTGAGAATTATTGGCATTCCAGAATCTAACCAACCTGAAGACCTCATGAAATTAATGACTTATACTCTGCCACAACTACTAAAGATTCCCCCACCCCAAGTGCCAATTATCATTGAAAGGGTCCACAGACTGGGGAGACTAGCTGACAGCGCGGGGAGTCCTGTGAGACCAAGACCAATTATTGCAAGATTTCTTAACTATTTAGATAAAGAAATGTATCTACAATCTTATCGCAAAAATCAACCAATACTCCATAATGACAGTAGGGTCTTGCTCTTCCAGGATTTCTCTGCTGAAACATCTAGGAAACGAAGGGAACTCTCCCCAGTCTGTGGGCAAATGATTAATGCTGGATGGAAGGCTACTGTTATATATCCAGCCAAGCTTAAATTGATACTTGAGGGGCGCACCTTTCTCTTTGACTCAGTAACAGAGGCAGAGAAGAAACTTGCGGAGCATGGAATTAAAACAAGCACGAGATAAGATGATTAAACACTCCAATGATTAAAGTTGAATTTACAAAAAATGCTGACAACACCAAAGGCCACAGGGTCTTGCCACTGCCAAAGGCAGGGAGATAGAATATTGCAACTTTTTCGCTCTTACACACAGTTGATTGTAGACTTTACATTTTTTTCTTTTCCTTTTTTTTTTTTTATTTTTTTTTTTTTTTTTCTTTTTTTTTTTTTTCTCTTTTCTTTCTTTTTCTTTTTTCTCCCCCCTTTTCCTTATCTCCTCCCTTTTCCCTCTCCTCCATCCCGATCATCACCTCATATTATCTTTTAAGTTAAATAAAACAACATGAAAAACTCTATGAGGATTACCTCATGGAACGTAGGAGGCATAACTTCCCCTATAAAACGCAAAACAATATTAGCACATCTTAAAAAACTCAATACAACAATTGCCCTCCTACAGGAAACCCATTTAAACATTGAAGAGTCTACTAAGTTAAAATCTTCATGGGTCGCGGAAGCAATCTTCACTCCATCTGTGAAGAGGAAAAAAGGAGTGGCAATTCTTCTAGGGAAAGACCTAAAATATGAAATAATGTTATCTATTAAAGATCCAGAAAGCAGGTATTTAATCCTCAAAATAAAAATCACTAACACGATATATACTATCTGCAACTTATACGCACCAAATATAATCGATATAAATTTCTGGGACACTCTCCAAACTAAAATTTTACAGGTGACAGAAGGACACCTAATTATGGCAGGTGACTTTAACATCGCACCCCAATATCCACTGGACAGGTTAAGGCGAGGTATACATATTCAAAAAACAAAAAAAGATAACCTGGAAAATAAAATATTTAAATCTAATCTTTCTACCCTTGCACTCAAAGATGTTTGGAGATCGCAGAATCCGGATACTAGAGGATTTACCTGCTATTCTAAAGCTTTTAAATCATTATCGAGGATTGATTTATTTTTAATAAATGATAGTTTATATAAAACAGGAGCAAGAGCCTCAATATCCGAAATCTGCATCTCTGATCACGCCCCTATACACTTAGACATCCCAAACATAAATAATCAGACACAAGCAATAGGTTTTTCATATCCAAAACATTTAAATAAAAATCTGAATTTTAGGAACTGGCTTAAGTCCAGGATAGAGGAGTATTTCCAACTGAACTCAGATTCAGTTGAAGATTTTTCGTTAGTCTGGGAAGCTGCAAAAGCAGTACTAAGAGGGGAGATAATTGCATATTCTGCTAGATTCAAAAAAAAGATCAAATTAAAAGAGAGAGAAGTAACAGCAGCGGTAACAAATGCATACAACAGATACTTAAATTCCCCCACAAATGATAACTGGAATAGATATCTCGGAGTAAAGAAGGAACGCGACACATTTCTAATCTCACACACAACACAATCAGATTTAAAATATCGAGCACAGCTATACAAATTTGGTAACAAATCTGGTAAGTTACTAGCAAAATTAATAAAAAACTCCAAAAGTTCATCAGTAATCGAATCTATTTTAGATAGCGGGAAGCTACTAATTCAGCCAGAAGCAATCTCAGAGTCTTTTTTTAATTATTATAAAGCAATCTACTCCTCCCCTACTGTCAGGGAAGAGAATCAGGAAGAATTCTGGGAAGGTATGACCTTATTAAAGATTAGTCCTGATCTTAATCTTAAAATTAACTCGCCTATTCTAGAATCAGAAATAAATCAAGCTATACAATCCTTAAAATTAGATAAAGCCCCCGGCCCAGACTTTCTTCCTAACGAAATTTATAAAAATTTAACATCAACCTTCCTCCCACACTTAACAAAATTATTCAACATCTATTATAAGGAGAGTTCTCAAATTCCCCCTAATTTTTTGGCATCACAGTCAATACTTATTCTTAAGCCAGGAAAAGATAAAAATAAAAAAGAATCCTACAGACCAATCGCCCTCCTAAATACCGATTACAAACTATTTGTCTCTATTTTAGCGAAAAGATTGCAAGAAGGACTAGCAGAATTAATACATAAAGATCAGGCAGGGTTTCTTTCCAATCGTAGCTCAGCTGCAAAAATCAGACAATTATTATTGACCATTGATTATTTCAAAAACACTGACAATAATAACTTAAAAAATCACCCTGACGCAGCAGTCCTAGCCATTGACGCTGAAAAAGCCTTTGATAGTGTTAACCACAACTATCTACTAGATTCATTGCAACAATTCGGGTTTAATGGGAACTTTTTAACTTTGGTCAATAATTTGTGTCTTCACTCATCAACCAGGTTAAATATTAATGGCATAAAAACAAGTATAATTAAACTAAATAGAGGTACTCGGCAGGGGTGCCCTTTATCACCCCTACTTTTTAATATAGCAATTGAACCATTAGCTGTCAAATTAAGGCAACAACTTGAGGGCATAAAAATCCAAGGGAATATAACGAAATTGGCATTATATGCAGATGACTTATTACTATATATTTCAAATACTTCCTCAAATATCCCAAAACTTATTAAAATAATCGAGACATTTGGTAAATTCTCTGGGTATAAAGTTAATAATCTTAAATCAGAATTTCTATGGTTGAGGAAGACAGAACACTCTTTAATAGAGATCCCCTTCAAATTAGTCTCAAATTCATTTAGATATCTTGGGATTAAGGTTTCTGCAGACCCTAAAGAATGGTACTCCCTGAACATTACCCCAATGTTTCAGCAGATTTTTACATACATGAGGAATTGGCAAAACTTACCTCTGTTTATATCGGGACGAGTTGCACTTTTTAAGATGGTACTTTTGCCTAAAATGTTATACCTATTACAAAACCTCCCCATCCTTTTAAGAGCATGTGATGTTAGGAAGTTCAACACGGTAGCCCGACACTTTTTGTGGCAATCTAAAAAACCAAGAATATCCCTCCTCAAATTATCACTTCCTAAACAATGTGCAGGCCTGGCATTTCCAGACTTGCAGGCTTATAATTTAGTTTTTCTTGGTCGCATCGCTGTGGGTTGGATTACAGAGACAGACTATTTTACAGATAACAATTTAGAATGTAACTTAACTTATCCATTTTTACCTATAGCTATGATCCATTTACCATACAATTTAATTCCCAAGCAAGTTAAGTCACTTAAATCTATATATACAATAATCCAAGCATGGAAAAAAATTGGTAAACGGGTTGACACAGATATTTCGATTCCTAAATTTCAAACTTTTTTAGGAAACCCGGAATTCCAAGAAGGGATACAATCTCCTATTTTTAAGAAGTGGCATACTAAGGGTTTATACTTTGTATCACAATTTATAAACATAGCAACAAGAAATATTAAATCTTTTGAGGAGTTAAAACAAGAATTTGTATTAAGTAACCAGGACTTCTTTGCATATCTGCAAGCCAGACACTATACCCAACAGTTAGTAAACTCTTTTTCTTGGAATTGGACTTGGAAAGCATTAGAAAACTGGCCAATAGTGGTCAAGGCTGGCCATCTTTCCATATCCACATGGTACTCATTGTTGACATCACACAAGGGTGGGGCCAACCTTGAACACATAGCCCAGAAATGGACTTCTCTCACCTTAGATAACATTATTCAGAGCATGCAAATATCACGCTTCTTATCAATACTATACACCTCAACATTAGCGGAAACATGGAGAGAATCTCATATTAAATTGATCTACCTCACATATTACACCCCAGAAAAAGGATTTAGATGGCATAATACATTTTTTTATAAATGCCCAAAATGCAGACTTTTAGCTGCAAACATAATCCATATGATCTGGACTTGTCCCAAAATACAACAATTTTGGCTGAAATTGCAGCACTGGTTAGTAACTACACTCAAGACAACTCCCTTTAAATTCTCTTTAAATACTATACTCTTCTTAATGGATGAGAAATTACCCTTAAAAGAATTAAAGATAATTAATTTAGCCATCTTGGCGGCTAGAAATCTAATTTTCAAGAATTGGAAAAATAATTTCCCTTCAACAATTACGGAAGTCAAAAATTATCTCAAAAAACAATATGTTATTGAGCAATTGGCAACAGATTTAAATTCCGACCAAGAAATAACAACTTTTTTTAATAAGTGGTCAAAATTTATTAAAATATTCCCTCCTAATGAAATAGACCAATTGATTTTCCCATTCAGGAACTCGGAGATAGTTTTATTGGGTATTTGGTAGGGGACCGGGAGGAGGAGAGGGATAGGTTGGGAGCTTTTTCCTTTTCCTTTATTTATTTAATTATTTAATTTTTTTTTTTTTTTTTTTGTTTCTTTTAAAATTCAAATGTTTTTATCTTCTTATATGAAATCAATTCATATAGTATATGACCTTAGCCGAGTATATAAATATCCAATGTTGTATATGATTAAAATCTTATGTGACTAGTCAATTCATTAATTAATTGTTCTCCTCTTCTGTTTTGATATAAGCATATTATATCCCTCGTGTTGAATAGTTTTTACACCACAGGAAGTCCAAAAGGGGCTTTTTATAAATCGAGGGATACACATCTTATACCCAACAGAGAGAGAAGGAAAAAGAAAAAAAAAATGGAAAAAACTAGGTGTTATATTTTCGTTTTCTCTTGTTAGGTACGCATATTATAGTTTTTTGTTGTAATTGAGCTTTAAATTAGCTTGTTTCAGAGCACTTTTGTTTGAGTAAGCTCAGATAGTACATTGTGAGGTATTATTGTTATTTTTCCACGATGTAAAATCCTTGTACTGAACGTGAAGTACCTTGTGTATACTTGTAATGTTTGTCTGAACACCTCAATAAAAAAAATGATAAAAAAAAATAAAAAAAATTGCACGCTCTTTCTAAATCATGAAATAAAAAATTTAGGTTTCATGTCCCTTTAAATCAAATTATGGGAAAGGTAAGTTAAAGGGGACCATAGTGCCATATCAGTCTTATAATGAATAGGGTTGGATTAGTTTAAGAGCTAGCAATATGCATTTCTAATGCCTCTGTAAGAATGGAGGTACCATTAGATTGCAGTGAGACAGTGGGGGTATAACTTGTAGATTCTATCATTGGTGGTGAATTTGATGTCGCCTTTGAGGTAAAATCGTAAGTGTAGTAAGCAAACACACACCCTCTATTACAGTAGGTGGCAGAACACCTGGCAAGTCAGAGCATTGCTTACAGTAGATACTTAAGAAGAGTTACTCCCACTTCAGGAGAATGAGTACCAGTAAAACAAAATCTACAAACTACTAAGACATCAAACACACAATTAAGTGAATCGCGGTGTATAGAGAATAATCCCTGCAATCTAACACCTAGATTACGAGTCTTGCGTTAGCCTTAAAAAGCAGCGTTGAGAGGTCCCAATGCTGCTTTTTAACGCCCACTGGTATTACGAGTCTGACAGGTACAGGTGTACCGCTCACTTTTCTTCCGCGACTCGAGCTTACCGCAAATCCCCTTACGTAAATTGTGTATCCTATCTTTTCAATGGGACTTGCATAATGCCGGTATTACGAGTCTTGGAAGAAGTGAGCGGCACAGCCTCTCCTGTCAAGACTCCTACCGCATTTAAAAGTCAGTAGTTAAGAGTTTTATGGGCTTAACGCCGTAACATAAAACTCTTAACTAAAGTGCTAAAAAGTACACTAACACCCATAAACTACCTATTAACCCCTAAACCGAGCGCCCCCCCATCACAAACACTTAAATAAAAAATTTAACCCCTAATCTGCGGACCAGACATCGCCGCCACTTTAATAAATATATTAACCCCTAAACCGCCGCACTCCCGCCTCGCAAACATTAGTTAAATTTTATTATCCCCTAATTTGCCGTCCCTAACATCGCCGACATCTACCTACAATTATTAACCCCTAATCTGCCTACCCCAACGTCGCCGCTACTATATTAAATATATTAACCCCTAATCCTAAGTCTAACCCTAAGTCTAACCCCCAATAACTTAAATATAATTTAAATAAAACGAAATAAAATTACTACAATTAAATAAATGATTCCTATTTAAAACTAAATACTTACGTATAAAATAAACCCTAAGATAGCTACAATATAACTAATAATTACATTGTATCTATCTCAGGGTTTATTTTTATTTTACAGGCAACTTTGTATTTATTTTAACTAGGTTCAATAGTTATTAAATAGTTATTAACTATTTAATAACTTCCTAGTTAAAATAAGTACAAATTTACCTGTAAAATAAACCCTAACCTAAATTACAATTACACCTAACACTACACTATAATTAAATTAATTTACTGAATTACCTACAATTAACTACAATTAAATAAAGTAAAGTAAAGTACGAAACCCCCCCCCCCACTAAATTACAGAAAAAAAAATAATTACAAGAATTTTAAACTAATTACACCTAATCTAATCCCCCTAATAAAATAAAAAAAATAAAAAATAATAAAAATCCCTTCCCTATACTAAATTACAAATAGCCCTTAAAAGGGCTTTTTGCAGGGCATTGCCCCAAAGTAATCAGCTCTTTTACCTGTAAAAAATAATACAATACCCCCCCAACATTAAAACCCACCACCCACACACCCAACCCTACTCTAAAACATACCCAATCCCCACTTAATAAAACCTAACACTAACCCCCTGAAGATCACCCTACCTTGAGACGTCTTCACCCAACCGGGCAGAAGTGGTCCTCCAGAAGTCTTCATCCGATCCGGGCAGAAGAGGACCTCCAGACGGCCAGAAGTCTTCATCCAGGCGGCATCTTCTATTTTCATCCATCTGGAGAGGAGCGGGTCCATCTTGAAGCCAGCCGACGCGGAGCATCCATCCAGACCGACGACTACACAATGAATGACGGTTCCTTTAAATGACATCATCCAAGATGGCGTCCCTTGAATTCCGTTTGGCTGATAGGATTCTATCAGCCAATCTGAATTAATGTAGGAAAAATCCTATTGGCTGATCCAATCAGCCAATAGGATTGAGCTCGCATTCTATAGGCTGATTGGAACAGCCAATAGAATGCAAGCTCAATCCTATTGGCTGATTGGATCAGCCAATAGGATTTTTCCTACCTTAGTACTGATTGGCTGATAGAATCCTATCAGCCAATCGGAATTCAAGGGACGCCATCTTGGATGATGTCATTTAAAGGAACCGTCATTCGTCGTGTAGTCGTCGGTCTGGATGGATGCTCCGCGTCGGCTGGCTTCAAGATGGACCCGCTCCACTCCCGATGGATGAAGATAGAAGATGCCGCCTGGAAGAAGACTTCTGGAGGTCCTCTTCTGCCCGGATTGGATGAAGACTTCTGCCCCTCTGGAGGACCACTTGTGCCCGGCTGGATGAAGATGTCTCATGGACACGGTATGGTGATCTTCAAGGGGTTAGTGTTAGGTTTTATTAAGGGTGGATTGGGTGGGTTTTAGAGTAGGTTTGGGTGTGTGGGTGGTGGGTTTTAATGTTGGGGGGGTATTGTATTTTTTTTTACAGGTAAAAGAGCCGATTACTTTGGGGCAATGCCCTGCAAAAAGCCCTTTTAAGGGCTATTTGTAATTTAGTATAGGGTAGGGATTTTTATTATTTTGGGGGGCTTTTTTATTTTATTAGGGGGATTAGAATAGGTGTAATTAGTTTAAAATTCTTGCAATTATTTTATTTTTTTCTGTAATTTAGTGCTTTTTTTTCGTACTTTAGTTTATTTTATTTAATTGTAGTTAATTGTAGGTAATTTAGTAAATTAATTTAATTATAGTGTAGTGTTAGGTGTAATTGTAACTTAGGTTAGGGTTTATTTTACAGGTAAATTTGTACTTATTTTAACTAGGAAGTATTTAAACAGTTAATAACTATTTAATAACTATTGTACCTAGTTAAAATAAATACAAAGTTGCCTGTAAAATAAAAATAAACCCTAAGTTAGCTACAAAGTAACTATTAGTTATATTGTAGCTAGCTTAGGGTTTATTTTATAGGTAAGTATTTAGTTTTAAATAGGAATCATTTATTTAATTGTAGTAATTTTATTTAGATGTATTTAAATTATATTTAAGTTAGGTGGGGTTAGGGTTAGACTTAGATTTAGGGGTTAATAACTTTATTATAGTGGCGGCGGCAGATTAGGGGTTAATAAGTGTAGTTAGGTGGCGGCGACATTGGGGGCGGCAGAGTAGGGGTTAATAAATAAAAAGTAGGTGTCGGCGATGTTGGGGACAGCAGATTAGGGGTTCATAGGGATAATGTAGGTGGCGGCGGTATTCGGAGCAGCAGATTAGGGGTTAATAATATAATGTAGGTGTCGGGGGCTGCAGATTATTGGTTAATAAGTGTAAGATTAGGGGTGTTTAGACTCGGGTCTCATGTTAGGGTGTTAGGTGTAGACATAACTTTTGTTTTAAAAAAGCACAACAGAACAATCCCTGTGTTTTTATATACTTGCGTCCCTGATCAAGTAAAACGATTCAGACACAGTTCAGTGTAAAGATTCTTATTAGTTCTCAGGTAGTAAGACTATCGATTGCTTACCCTCTCTTTTGAGGGCTGATGATGCCCTAGCGAATTTGACAGCAGCAAACTGCAAATTCGCGTACAAAAGAGGTAAAACAATCGGCAATTTTATTGCACCAACTAAATTACCCAAGCAGGAGAGGAGAGAATCATCTTGGCTCACCTCGCATGGCATGTTTCGTTGCCACAATAGATCGTGTGTGGCATGTGCGAAAGTGGACACGGAGGATAATTTTAGGTCCACTGTTACAGGGCAAGTTTTTAAGAAATTTTCTTGCCTAAATTGTAGATCTTCTTTCGTGATCTACTTAATAACATGCAACATCTGTGAGAAACAATACGTGGGCCTCACGACCCGAGAGATAAGGTCCCGGATTAGGGAACACCTCTCAACCATCAAGAAGGGAACAGCAAGTACCCCTCTTGTGCAACACTTTGCGCAAAGAGACAATAAAAGCCCTGATTCATTTAGCTGGACATGCATTGAAAAAGTTGCACTTCCAGAAAGAGGAGGTGATCGTGAGACTCTACTGGGTAAAAGAGAAGTTTTCTGGATATTCAAGTTGAAAACCAGATACCCAGGAGGGCTCAATTCAGATTATGATCTGATACATTTTTGGCAATGAAATATTTGATATCTGTCCAGTGAAGAGTCTGTATATATAAAAATATTAAAAATGTAGGTCCCTATATAGTGCCTAAGAATAATTCTACCCTGCATCACTGTGCTGTGGCAATTATCCTATGCAGGGGTTTCTTTTATTAAACATACCATCAAATGTTAGGTCCCAATAAATTAAAATTTAAGAATAAAACTAATTTTTTTTATTCTTAACTTCACTTAACTCAATCTGGTTATCCCTTATCCTCCATCTCCTTTCTAACATTTTAACATTTTGACAACATTAATGTACATTACCATTAACTAGGGGTTCAGTTCAATACAATTTTTTTTTGAACAAATGGGTCCAACATAATGTTAGTAAAATATATCTCTTGCTGAAGGTTTAAGATATTAGGCATGGGATTTATAAATTTGTCCAAACATAAACAAATAAGAAATGATAAGAAAATTACTCTTCATCTACATATAGCATACCCCTTTTAATGAATTCTAATATAAGGTTCATATATAACATGTATTGTTTATAAGTATATGTGTCACTTCCCCAGGTGAAATAGTAACACCTAACAATTGCCTTTGCTCAGTCAGGGTATGTAATATTTAAATACAGCATAACATTTACTAAGGATGTGAAGTAGGAGGTAAAAGTATGTATTTACTTCATATTGTAAAGATGTAAGTATTCAGACACTTTATTAACATAAGTGCATTTATTCAACTACACTAACAATTTTTTTTTTATTTATTTTTTTTATCCCTAGCTAAGTAGAACATTTTTTGCAGGCAGACAGATTAGAGGGCTAGCAATAGTCAATTGCAGAATATGTAATTAATCATGCAATTAACTAACAACCAATCAGAAGCAGCATGTTTATTTTAAAAGGTTAAGTTTCAGGTTTAGAAGCCAGCAGCTACGACTACGGCAACAGCCGAAACGCGTCAGCTTGTGCTTCTAAATGCTGACTTCATTGTCAATATTATTGCTAATATGGCCTGTGTGACAGGCTTGTTCTTAATTTGTGGAAAATAAATATTCAACTTTTATACGAGGCCCCTGGCTGGTGCTCCTTTCTTCCTGTTTGTGATTAGTTATAGAATAACTTTTGTTTTCCCATAGGAATCAATGGGGCTGCGTTAGAAGCTGAACGCTGCTTTTTTTGCAGGTGTTTTTTTCCAGCCGATTCTGCCCCATTGATTCCTATGGGGAAATCATGCACGAGAACGTTTTGCCAGCTCACCGCTACCGTAAGCAACGCTGGTATTGAGGTGAGATGTGGAGCTAAATTTTGCTCTACGCTCACCTTTTGCGGCTAACGCCGGGTTTAAAAAAAAAACGTAATACCAGCATTGTCTTAAGTGAGCGGTGAGAAAAAACTGCTCGTTAGCAATGTACCCCTGTTACCGCAAAACTCGTAATCTCGGTGTAAGTTTTTAAACAGAGTAAATTGGGTATGCATCCTCTGTCTCAGGATGAAGAGAGATTCAGAAATAATAGAGATATTTTTTGTAAAATTTGTGAGCTCTCAGTACCAAAGGAACTCAGTTGTCAAACTATTGTAAGTTAGAGAATTATGTTTATAGAAGTGTTGGCATAAATAGAGACTTAGTAGCCTGATACTGTTGTAGAGTACTGTGGTATAGGTAAAACTAAATTATGAACTGCAGGGATAATTGGTCACATTGGTTAAGGACTTGGATTTAAGGCACATATTAAGACAGCGGAACATATTAAAAAAAAATCACATAATCCCCAACAATAAGTGGACATATGCAGGATCCAGAGTGGTATTTGACGGAGACATCTGCTAAATCCTAATTTGTGGTGAATTAAGAAAATATAATTTGGAGCATAAGAATAGGTATCAGTCTATAATGTATATACATGTATGAAAGTTCAGCCATGTCCAATAGTGTAGGAAACTTGGCCAGCTCTATGGGGGTAGTACAGCATGGGGTTGTCCCTATATATATGCAGTAAGGGATACAAAAAGGTGTATTACAGTTATTTCAGACTAGATAGGGTTACCTATTTTCCAAGAGCTGCTACTGTATAGATAAAAAGTCTGCAGACCTGTATATATAAATATGCTCAAAGTGGGATGGTAGCGGCTTAAATTGCACTCTATATCATCAGTATCAAAATGGTTGCTGTAATTGGGGTGGACCTGTAAATGTAGCAGTCAAGTAAATAACACTCTATTGTCATAGAAGGTATTAAGAAAGGCGTGCCAGGGCATTGTACACATCAAATAGTCAAAAAGACTCACTAGTATTTCAGGAGATTAGGTACCAGTTAAATAAAATCATAAAGCTGTAAACAATAAAACTAATAAAACAATAACGGTACAAATTCAAAAGTGGATTTTGTCGATTTATCCTGCACAGTTCCACAGTGGTTTAGGGGGGGATCACACTGTCAGTCTATTGGTAAATATGCAGGGGCCTTGCTGGACAGAGTTTCACATGGGAGATAGCAAGTTGCCCCAGTATCTAGAAAGGGCTTAGAGACTTCCAGTAGCCAAGATTAGCTCTTTTTCTTCATAAATGGAAAGAGTCCACAGCTGCATTCATTACTTTTGGGAATTTAGAACCTAGCCACCAGGAGGAGGCAAAGACACCCCAGCCAAAGGATTAAATACTCCTCCCACTTCCCTCATCCCCCAGTCATTCTTTGCCTTTTGTCCCAGGAGGTTGGCAGAGAAGTGTCAGAAGTTTTCGATAGTCTCTTATGGGGGGTAGTACTCTTCGGCATGGGACTGGAGTTTTTAGAAGTCCTGTCAGCCTCTCTGTGAGAGCATGGGTGAAAGTTAGGGTCTGGAGATGCAGGGAGAGTCCTCCTGTGCCCGTTCTCCGGGTTTCCCGGTTCTCATCCCCTGTGAGATCTGATTGCTTCAGATGGGGTATCTTGTGTACCCTGAGGGTGTCATTTGTTCTACGATTCTGGGTCCCGGGTCGGGAGTTTTTGTCTTGGATCCTTCTTTGATGTCTGGAGACTTATGATCTGATGGACTGGTTTGGGATGACCCAGTCATAGGGGCTAGCTCATTGGGCTTGCAAGCAGGTAGGCCAAAGTTCTCATCCACCTTTGGGTACTGGTTATAAACCTTAAGGCCTGACTTGTCCTTCGGACGGAGTGTGCTCCTCTATGGGGAGTTGTATCTCTGTTGGGTCAACAGTGGTGTCTGGATGATTTTTCATACGGTCCGTGTTTTGATCATACTATGGCTTCATGTCTTGTGGACATGTATGCTGTTTTTATCTGTGCCCTTCCCTTTTGAGAGGATAGTTTATCTTCCTTATTAGTTGGGGTTCCCTCTCTCTGAGGGCCCTTGTCCTGCCCTGTGTGTAGGAGGTTGGATCAGGTGGCTTATTTCTGTAAGGGGCAGCATCTGCTGCTCTGTGGAAATTGGTCTCTCTACGTATAGACTGTCTAAGAGAGTTGTAACAGGTCTTCCTACAGATATATTGCACTTTTCTCTGTTCCTGGTCCTAAGGGGTCCTAGGGGGTTCTCCTTTGGAGTGCCTTATTTTGGAGGAGCGGATTGGATTTTGGAGTCCCCCCTTTTTTCTTCCATTCCCTGGGGGCTTGTGGTTGGGGTCTTCTGTCCCCCTGTCTATCAGACATGTCTGTTGCTTTGGCTGGTGTTGGAGCAGCATCTGAGATCTGTTGCTCTGCTATTTTGTCCTCGGAGCATTCAAGGTACAGTAAGCCTTTTTGAGGTTTCTCCTTTCTCCACATTCAAGATTTGTGGGAAGGATTGGCGGCTCTTAGATAGCCTGCGACGTTATCCGCTGGTTAGTGGATACTTAGCAATCTGAAGGATCCTATATTCAGCTGCTTTCTACTTGCCCTGCAAGTATTTAAGTTTCAGAGTAATTTTTAGATGACTGCAGCGTGCAGTGTTTTTGCTTCAGTTGTTGTTCGTCAGACCTATCTGAGCTTGCTGCACGAGGTTTCATTCTGAATATTTCGGTATTCTGAGATACCTTTTTGTGACTTGGGGACCTTCATCTTCAGTTGCTTTCTAGAGTGCGGTTACACTGTGTTAAGGGAAGATCCTCTCTCTGTTTCAGACTCCCGGCCTTATCCCGTGGTTTCTGTATTCTGGGGTCTGAGCGTTGCCTCCCCTTGTTCCTATGAGACTGGTTGGGTCTCTGTTAGCCTGACCCGGTTTCTCTAGTTTTTGCTCTGTGTTTTTATTTAGGACTCGTTGTGCCCTTTTAGGTTTTTTTTTTCTGGAGTTCCTTATGCTAGCTGGAAGCTAGCTAAGCATAATAATGCACTGTGGCTACTCTGCACTGTAGCAAACCGAGGGTTGCAAGTTCGACCCCCGGCGAGCCTTTCCTCTTTTCGAGGTTGATAAAATGAGCAGCGCCTTGAGTCTCTTAAGGGGGATTAACTGCGCTTTACAAGTACAATCATGTTTTCTCTGTGCCTTTTCTTCTTTGTGGAAGAATACGGTAGTTTGTTCCCTTTCTTTAGTAAGGGGTGGGTTGTTTGGAGACCGACTGCTGGGGACGGTGTCTCTTAGAGGCTGTTGACTCAGTCGAGTCTAGTTCCTGCGGTCTCTAGCAAGGCTTGTGGACTATCTGTGGGTCAGTGTCCTTGGGCCTTTTCCTTTTTTTCAAAGTTGTTCTCAGCTTCGGACGAAGCAGTATTTTGTTGGGTAGGGGTTTCAGGCCAGGTGCCCTCAGAATGGGTCGCCTCTTGTACCCTCCCGTTTTTGCTTTCAGTGTCCTCTATAGCTTGAGTATTGTTTTCCCAAAAGTAATGAATGCAGCTGTGGACTCTTTCTATTTATGAAGAAAAACTTAAATTATGCTTACCTGATAATTTTCTTTCTTTCAGATAGAAAGAGTCCACAGCTCCCGCCCGTATTTTTTCTGTGGAGCGTCTGTTATTTTTGTTCTTCTGACACCTTTTCACCCTGATATTTCTCCTACTGTTCCTTGTTCCTCGGCAGAATGACTGGGGGATGAGGGAAGTGGGAGGAGTATTTAAGCCTTTGGCTGGTGTGTCTTTGCCTCCTCATGGTGGCCAGGTTCTGAATTCCCAAAAGTAATGAATGCAGCTGTGGACTCTTTCCATCTGAAGAAAAGGAAATGATCAGGCAAGCATAATTTAAGTTTTTTCATCTTATAACTGTTTAGAGGTTTTTTTATGCCGTTTTCTTAGTTTAGTTTTAAGAAGTTATTTTGTTATGGTTGAGTATCTTCATATATACTCATATTATCCATTATACACTTTAATAGTAATCTCTATAATGTAAAACATTTTGACACTAGGTTTGCATTGGTTAACATATGGTGGAGCTGAGACCACGGAATTTGTTAAAAGATCCCTTACGTAACGCATATCAGGTACACATCCCCTTAGGTACGTGATTAACACTCTTCTTTTATTTACTATTTACAGCACTACGAATCGTAATTTTGACATAGATTTTGGAATCAGATTCTCATAGGCCACTCCCAACCATGTGGTTATGCTGTAATCACGGATTCCGTAAATAGATCACACACGGAATATATGTGTAATGGACACAATAATGACAGTATACAACTCGCAGCATAAACACAGCGAAAGGTACTGTCAATAGTTTTAGATCAATAGGAATTACTTGCTTTTTCTATAAAGAGATTACGTATGGCTCGTCATTTTAAAAATGGTGTTCTATAAAGAGATTAGTTATTACCCTCGATTCTAATTATTAGCCACATATCACAAACAAAACAAGTACACCAATCATAAGTCTATAATAATGGAGTGGTGCAACAAATAGATTGGGATTTCAAGACTGAATTTGAATAAACGGGTTTAAGCCGCCAGAAATTAGCATAAATATATGTATTACCAAGTGGGACATAACGACCATCATTGATCATATTTTGTTTATTAAAATTGTAACATCGTAGGAAAAATGTTTCCTATTGAGATGATGTCTAAATGTATACCACTTAGCTATAAATGTCACATATAGGTTACTAATTTGAAATATCCTGACTGTAAGATATTGAGTTGTTTATCCAGCAATTAATTAAGGACCCTGCTGTGCTTGCACGCCCATGGTGGGCGTTATTAGCTTGCTAATTGGTCACACCGTGTTTTAAAAGAGTTGTTTGTTGTAAGGTGCTTTATGCCTGAGGAAACGGACAGTTTTAAGGATGAGAAACACATTGCATAGATAGGGGGTATATGGCATATGCCCTCTATAGCCACTGCTTGCATGCTTTTAAACTTTTGAAGTTTTAAATAAATTCATTTTATTACCACAAGCTTAGTGGAAGCACCTGTATATGTTTGACCGATTACTACACTGCACCTGAAGTCGCCTATTTCTGTAGTGGGTTGGATCGCACCTGTACACCTTGTTGGAGCCAGGGGAGGGTTAGCTGGTACACCCCAAGTTACCAGTCCATTCCTACCAGTACATAAGTGTACTTTTACCAAAAGTGAGTACCAATTTGGCTTGAATATCCATATGCTCATACTTGAATATGCTGATACACACATGAGGCACCCCTCTATGGTTTCTTCAGGGAAGAGGGAAAAACTTAAAGAACCTAAGAGGGAAAAACTTAAAGAACCTAAGACTCATAAAATTAAACCTAAATGATTGGTCTTTGTCTCAGAGTTTTCCAACCAGAGTAAAAATGTATTAAAAGCTATATGCAAACACTGGCATCTTGTTAGTGACTGTATTACAGAGGTTGAGAAATTTAATAGTTACCCTATGCCTGCGTATAAGAGAAGTGGTAATTTAAGAGATAGTCTAATTAGAGCTGACATAGGTTCTAGTAAATCTTTGAAACAAACATTCATTGCCAAGAAAAACTTAGGTTGTTTTCCCTGTTCAGGATGTGTGAACTGTGGTTTGGTCATTAAGGGTCCCTACTTTACACATCCTCTCACTGGTCACAAGTTTTTCCACAACGGACATTATACTTGTAACTCCTATTATGTTATGTATTTGATATAATGCCCATGTGGGAGTGGCTACGCTGGGGAGACCACAAGACGGGTCAGAGATCAGATGAATGAACACAAGAGTAATATCCATTGCGGAATATTAACTGCACCAGTAGCCGCACATTTTATACATGAGGGTCATAAGATAAATCAACTACCCTTTTAAGTGATTGAGAAGGTTGACACACCTAGACGGGGAGGTAATATGGAAACAGTGTTGAAGCAACGTGAGGTCTTTTGGATATTCAAATTAAATACTATGGAACCCAATGGGTTAAATAAAGAAATTAACTGGTCGGTAGTCTACTGAATATGCTATAAATGGTTCAATCATGTATGAATATATCTGACCGATGACATGTTTGGTTAAATTGCTTTGCAGTAATTACATTTATTTCATAATACTGTATAGTATTGTTTTTAACATATTAGTTAGATTGTATATGTATTTAGATAGTGTGTTTTTTTATTGTAATATATTTTATATATATACTTTACTGCCCTCTAGTGGTTGAATATGTGTATCCAGGTGATATTTACCTATAGTGATAAAGGGGAGGTATTAGACCTAATTTAAGTAATTACATCATTATTTGAAATGACTATAAAGGGAGGCAGGGCAGTGTTAGTAGGTATCACATGATTAAGGGGATTGCCCTGTAACGTTGTGTGCTGTAACCTTGATCCCCATGTCTACTCAATAAATGGATTTTAATAAGCCGTAAGGAACTTTTTGGTTGTTTTTGATTGTCACTGTGAGCTGGGCAGTAGCTCATATTAGTTCCTGGCTATTTTTGGAGAGTGCTGGATTGACATTTGTTGATTTGGATCTTTTACAAAGAATACCATGGGGACAATGCAAATTTGATAATATAAGTGCATTTGATTTTTTTTTTTTTTTAATTGTATGCTCTGTCTTAATCACAAGAAAATGTTTGGGTTTCATATCCCTTTAAGGTGCTCACATATCCTTGTTCTAAACTTTTGTTTCATGCACCCCACATATTCTAGGACACAATCCTTACAATGTATTAATTTATAAGCTAAAAAGCATGCCTACTAACCTACTGTTAGTACCATAGGCAATATAACAAAGCCTCTGTATTCTATTACACTGGAGTACCTGTATGAATGAAATCATGTGCCTTACTATCTTTGTGGTTGCTCTTAAAATGATCTAGCTATTCAAGCCAACTACTCCTACATTAAAGGCCCAAGCTTTCCTGGCTTGTGTGAGAGATCTGGAATTACTGGGAGTGATTGCTCCAGTTCCAATGACAGAAAAAACAGGAGCTTTATTCAAATCTCTTTATAGTGCCAAAAAAGAGGGTAATTTTTCTGCCTGTTTTGGATCTCAATATATTTAACACATTCCTAAAAGTTCCTAGTTTTAAAGTAGAGAAATTTGCAGGAGGGTCTGTTTATGTCTACCATAGACTTATTTGCATTTCCCTATCCAAAGGGTTCATGTCAAGTGCCTGAGATTTGATTGGACGACATTCTGCTTCAGGCTCCTTCTAATCATCTGGCTGAGTCTCATACTCAGATTGATTTTATGACGTTTGGCTTTTTCTTCCCTAAATGCTAAATTTTACACTTTGCAATGTTAAACTTTATATCCCTACTGGCCTTACACGCTGCAATACTACATTGTTTACTAAATTTTAAATAATCTGAAATAATAATTCCCAAGTTCTGTTCCTCATTTGTAACATTAAGTAAAGTGTCATTGAGTCTGTAAGTAAAGTTCGGCTTTTTCTTCCCTAAATGCTAAATTTGACACTTTGCAGAGTTAAACTTTAGATCCCAGTCAATTGTTCAATTCTCCAATTATTGTATATCACTTCTCATTTTGTCTCCCCCCCCCCAGAACATCTACTCTATTACAAATGTTTGTATCATCCGCAAACAGACATACTTTCCCTTGTAGACCTTTGCTGATATCTCTGATAAATATTGTGACGGATACCCCGGCTGCCCCGACTGGGTAGCTCCACCAAAGGGGTCCTGCTTCCTCCCTGCCGACTGCAGCTATGTAGGTCCACCACAGGGGTCCTGCTTCCTCCCTGCCGACTGCAGCTATGTAGCTGGCAAGTGACCACAGCCTGTAGCCACCCTTGATACCCGACAGCACCAGTACTCAGGGTCCCACCCTGTAGCAGATTCCAGCTACCCAGACTAGGTAGCTCTGCCAGAGTGTCCTTCCTCTGCCTGGAACAGGCTGCTATGTAGCCCAGGAAAGTGATTCTAGCAGGAGCCCACCCAAATAACTAGACAGACTAGCATTCAGGTGAAAATAGAACTGCCTTTATTGGGACAAACACACATCTTTTATACACACACATATCTTGATAAAACAGGAAGACAATGCCACAGTTTTCCCGCCATTCCCGCCCCTCCAGACTGACCGGCGCCTCCATAGCAACCATAGTCCCACAGAATCCCAGGACACAGTGGTGACGGTTTTGGGGTGATCCTGGGGGAGTGGCAGCACTTCTAGGGTGTAATTAGAAAGCTCTAGGTCCCCAGATGCAGCAGTGCAAAAAGCGGCATGATTCGTTATTGGGGACCGGAGATACAGCCCGTTGAAGTTATAGGGGTAGGGGTGTCCAAAACCCCCAGTTACCAAAGCAGCTTCCCTCCGGTAATTCCCCCACCTTTTGTCCTCCCTAGGGGCTACTAATCCCCAATAGAGCTCTGGGGCACATGGTTGCTGGAGCAACCAGGGGTAAAGTTAGCGTGTGTCCTGCTGTCCTGTGGCCGACCGGGAGTTTCAGGAGCCCGGCCAGCCTGAGAGGAGTTAGGCGGGTGTCCGTTGTGAGGCGGCCAACCGGGAGTTCCAGGAGCCCGGCCAGCCCAGGAGGGTTTTCCTGGTCATAGAGCAGCTCTTCACAAAACAAGTAAACAAAAGCTTCCAGAGATTGTGGTTGCTCTGAGGAGCCCAAAACCACTGAGAAACAACAGGGGTGAGGTTGTAGGGGGGTGGGGGGGTAGCCTTACCTGTCTGGTATCCATAACATCTCCCCCCCTCCAGTTCGGCACACCCGGCTAGACCCTTAACGGGTCGGCCTGGGGTTGTCCTACGGTGGCCCACCACTTCTAGGTTGCTGGGAGAGGTTATCCCATCTCTCCAGAGCTTGGGGCATCCTGGGGGGTTCCTGACAGCGTTTATACCCTGCGCCCTGGGCAGGGATAGTCACATAAGGCAAAGTCCCGAACAAGTTTGCTAAGGCCGGCTTCCAAAGTTCCATGGCCACACTGCCTCTCTCTGTGACACTCTGTTTAGTACCAGCTGACCCACACCAGACCAGAGGGGGAGGTTGCTCCTTGGTGGGGCAGGAAAAGCTTGGGTGCCCAAACATGTGGCACCAACTGTATAAGCTTTTATCCTCCTTGCCTAATGCAACGCCTGCCCCGGTGAGAAATACTCCGGGACAAGAAAAGGGTAGAGACCCTGCCAAGCTACTAAGGGGAGAGACCGTCTGTCTCTTCTCCTGAGAAGGAGATCTACCGCTGGGGAGGGAGGTCTGCTACCTCCGCTCCATGGGAAACTGTGCTGCCGCTGGGGAGGGAGACCGGCTGTCTCTGCTCCCTGTACGGGGTTCTGCTGCTGGGGAGAGACACCAACTGTCTCCTCTCCCAGAAAGGGATTCGGCCGCTGTCTCCTCTCCCTGCTCCTGGCTCTGTCGCTGGGGAGAGAGACGGACTGTCTCCTCTCCCGGGAAGGGGTTCTTTGTAAGGGGAGGGAGGGCGACTACCTCCACTCCCAGGGGATGGCTCTGCCACTGGGAAGAGAGACCGACTGTCTCCTCTCCCTGCTCCTGGCTCTGCCGCTGGGGAGAGAGACCAACTGTCTCCTCTCCTGAGAATGGGTTCTGCTGCTGGGGAGAGTTATTGACATCCATCTCTCCCTGCAAGGGGTTCTCTGTAAGGGTAGGTAGGGCGACTACCTCCAGTTCCAGGGGATGGCTCTGCCACTGGGGAGAGAGACCGACTGTCTCCTCTCCCTGCTCGTGGCTCTGCCGCTGGGGAAAGAGACCAACTGTCTCCTCTCCCAGGAAGGGGTTCTGCTTACGGGAGGAGGATGACTACCTCCACTCCCAGGGGATGATTCTGCCGCTGGGGAGAGAGACCGACTGTCTCCTCTCCCTGCTCCTGGCTCTGCCGCTGGGGAGAGAGACCGGCTGTCTCCTCTCCCGGGAAGGGGTTCTTTGTAAGGGGAGGGCGACTACCTCCACTCCCAGGGGATGGTTCTGCCGCTGGGGAGAGAGACCGAATGTCTCCTTTCCCTGCTCCTGGCAATGCCGCTGGGGTGAGAGACCGACTGTCTCCTCTCCCGGGAAGGGGTTCTTTGTAAGGGGAGGGAGGGCGACTACCTCCACTCCTAGGGGATGGCTCTGCCACTGGGAAGAGAGACCGACTGTCTCCTCTCCCTGCTCCTGGCTCTGCCACCGGGGAGAGAGACAGACTGTCTCCTCTCCTGGGAAGGGGTTCTGCTGCTGGGGAGAGTTATTGACATCCATCTCTCCCTGCAAGGGATTCTCTGTAAGGGGAGGGTGACTACCTCCAGTTCCAGGGGATGGCTCTGCTGCTGGGGAGAGAGACCGTCTGTCTCCTCTCCCTGCTCGTGGCTCTGCTGCTGGGGAAAGAGACCAACTGTCTCCTCTCCCAGGAAGGGGTTCTCTTTACGGGGAGGGAGGATGACTACCTCCACTCCCAGGGGATGGTTCTGCCTCTGGGAAGAGAGACTGACTGTCTCCTCTCCCTGCTCCTGGCTCTGCCGCTGGGGAGAGAGACTGACTGTCTCCTCTCCAGGGAAGGGGTTCTGTGTAAGAGGAGGGAGGACACCTACCTCTTCTCCCTTGTTTCCTGGAGCTGTTACAGGTGCTGGGCAGAGGCCGGCGGCTCTCTGCCCTGTTGCCAGCGCTTCTGCTGGGGTGGCTCCCTTGTCCAAGTCTATAAGCTCGGGGCCAGGCTGCTGATCTGTATCTAGCAGCTTGTCGTCGCTAATGTTCTGTTGCCACTCATCTGAGGCCAACCTCCATGATTCCCAGAGTGCTGCACCACAGCTCCGTGCAGACTCCGTGGCATGCTGCTGAACTCGGTCTAGCAGCCTCTTGTATGCCTTTTCCAGTTCCCATTCTTGGACAATAAGCGATGCCATATCGGATACCAGCCAGGGTACCCCCGAGAGATCCAACAGCTGCTCTCTCAGATGTTCTTTACTCTCAGTGTCACCCAGCTCCCAAATTCTGGGTCCTCTGTCAACTTTTCCAATAGTAATCCAGGGCCCCCGAAGCCAAAGCCCTCTGTGGGGGAGCAATCCTCCAGCCATGGCCGTGCTTGCATAGCGAGCCATCAGAGGCCCCGGTAGCTGTCCTCCACCCACATCTCTGCCCGGACCAGTCTATCTAGTTCCGATAGACATTCCTCCATGGGATGCTCTCCCAGGAAAGGCACTCGCAAGTCCCACCGGACCCAGTACCTCTCATCATCTGTGGGGAGGACCTTTCTATCATAATCCTTTTCTTGTTGAAGCCTTTCCCTCCATAGTTGCCGGTGGACAATGCTCCTCCAGCTCAGCTGGTCCAGTTCAGAACCAGGACCATCCAGCTGGGTCAGTGCCTCCTGTACTCTCCTTAGGTACTCGGCTTCCATAGTTAATAGCTACTGTGGCCCTTCTGTCAGCAGGAATCGTGTGGAAGAAGCAGATCCCACTGCTGCCAGCCAATGTGACAGATACCCTGGCTGCCCTGACTGGGTAGCTCCGCCAAAGGGGTCCTGCTTCCTCCCTGCCGACTGCAGCTATGTAGCTGGCAAGTGACTACAGCCTGTAGCCACCCCTGATGCCCAACAGCACCAGTACTCAGGGTCCCACCCTGTAGCAGATTCCAGCTACCTAGACTAGGTAGCTCTGCCAGAGTGTCCTTCCTCTGCCTGGAACAGGCTGCTATGTAGCCCACGAAAGTGATTCTAGCAGGAGCCCACCCAAATAACTAGACAGACTAGCATTCAGGTGAAAATAGAACTGCCTTTATTGGGACAAACACACATCTTTTATACACACATACATCTTGATAAAACAGGGAGACAATGCCACAGTTTTCCCGCCATTCCCGCCCCTCCAGACTGACCGGCGCCTCCATAGCAACCATAGTCCCACAGAATCCCAGGACACAGTGGTGACAGTTTTGGGGTGATCCCGGGGGAGCGGCGGCACTTCCATGGTGTCATTTGAAAGTTCTCAGTCCCCAGATGCTGCAGTGCCAAAAGCAGTGTGATTCGTTATTGGGTACCGGAGATACAGCCCATTGAAGTTATGGGGGTAGGGGTGTGCAAAACCCCCAGTTACCAAAGCAGCTCCCCTCCGGTAATTCCCCCACCTCTTGTCCTCCCTAGGGACTACTAATCCCCAAAAGAGCGGAGCTCTGGGGCACATGGTTGCTGGAGCGACCAGGGGTAAATTTAGCGGGTGTCCTGCTGTCCTGTGGCCGACCGGGAGTTCCAGGAGCCTGGCCAGCCTGAGAGGAGTTAGGTGGGTGTCCATTGTGAGGCAGCCGACCGGGAGTTCCAGAAGCCCGGCCAGCCTAGGAGGGTTTTCCTGGTCATACACCAGCTCTTCACAAAACAAGTAAACAAAAGCTTCCAGAGATTGTGGTTGCTCTGAGGAGCCCAAAACCACTGAGAAAAAACAGGGGTGAGGTTGTAAGGGGGTGGGGGGGGGTTGCCTTAGCTGTCTGGTATCCGTGACAAATATGTTAAATAAAACAGGCTCAGAACTGACCCATGAGGAACACCACTCTGCTGAGATACATTATTTTTCTATCCTTAAGTTCACAATTTTTTAGTCTAGACCAAGAAGATACAGTTTGTGAATTAGTTTCTTGTGTGGGACGGTGTCAAATGCTTTGCTGAAATCTAGATATGCTGCATCAATCACTCCACCCTTGTCTAATACTTTTGTTACATAGTCAAATAATTCAATTAGATTAGTCTGAGATGATCTCCCTAAAGTAAAACCATGCTGATTTTGGTCCTCTATATTGTTTGTCTTTATGTAAGTCATAATCCTTTCTTTTAAGAGACTTTTAATTCATTTCCCTACTACTGAAGTTAAAATAACTGGCCTGTAGTTACCAGAATCTTCCCTACTGCCCTTTTTATGAAGAGGTACTACATTTGCTATTATCCAATCATCTGGAACAACTCCTGTCAATAGTGACTGATTAAACAGATCAGTTAATGGGGCAGTTATCAGTGATGGAAGTTCCTTTAAAACCCTTGTATGAATATAATCAAGACTTTTTTTACATTTATTTTTGATAATGCCAACAAAACCTCATCTGTAAAAAGATTAGTGCTTGCTAATTTTCATTTTTGTTGTATCCCTTAATGTAGACATTCTATCTACACAATCTTTTGTGAAAACAGAACAGAGGTAATCATTGAGACAGCCTGCAATTTGCTTATCTCCTACTATTCTACCATCAACTGTTTTCAATTTTAATATTCCAACCTCAGTTTTTCTTCTTTCACTGATATATCTAAATAATGTTTTGTCCCATGCTTTACTGACTGTGCTATCTTCTCTTCCACATGAGCTTTAACCTTCCTAATTAACTGCATAGTCTTTTTTTTAGTCTCTATATTTGCATATCATAATCTGACTGTGTGTCTATTTTTTTTTTTTTTTTTTATTGAGGTTCAAAACTATCACATGACAGACAGAAATACAGTGACATCTGGTTGGAATACTACAGTATACAAGTACAGGTCACGAGATATAAGTGCACATAATATTTAACAGATATACATAACAATGAGCATTCCTAAGTGTTAATTTTGTTGACTAAAACTAGACTAAAATGAGAATAAAACTAAAGAAATTCTGATGACTAAAATACGACTAAAACTAAAATGGCATTTTAGTCAAAAGACTATGACTAAAATGAAATCAAAATTTGGCGTCAAAATTAAAACTTTATGCAATTTGTTATAATCAATCCATATCTAATTACTGCTCTTTTGTAAAAAAAAAAAAAAAAAAAAAGCAAGGCTATCTTGTTTATTTACGATACTTGATTTTATTTAATTTTTTAACAAAGGACAATAGGAGACCACTCTTGGGTCTCGATTGGTGAATCTCTTTTATAATATTTATAAGGTCTATGAGCGTTGTAATGAAATGAAAAAATAAATCCCTCTCATATTGAGCTATAGTTTGCATCAAGTATATTTAATAAACAATCCCTTTAGTATTTCTTTTTTATTTTTTTTTAAATAGTAATCAAGGATATAAAGTAATGGACAAATATTATCACTGTTATATAGATTGACTATGTTTAAACCAAGTATACTGTATAACCTTGTAATGAGATTCCACCTATCAGGGAGGATATGTTACAATCTTTGCTATCTAAGGCTAAGGCATCATTACTATGAGCTATCATAGGGATTCCAGGAAGACCATCCTTACTTGTAATCTATGTTTGTGGTTCTTCTCTCACCTAGTGGATGAGTGTGGTATGTATGTGGGATTCTAAATAGACATATTTTCTAGGATTTTAAGACCCCACAAAAAGTAATCTTAAATAAATGTGTATATCAAAATCTGCCAAAGTTCTACAGTTGTCTACATTAGGGTTCCAGGATTAATTTCAAATAAACAAATGTACTGAATAAGTTAAACTAGTATAGAAGGGAGAAAACAAAAAGACAAAAAAATAACTCCTCTAAACAAATGAGGTATGTTAGTCTCTTTAAAAATGTTAATTAGTCACAATACCTGTTATTGTTATGTGATTTTATTATTCTCTCAGTTTCTTTATAGACAGATTGCCTTTATGACAGCAAGTGTTGACATGGGTACAGCCAAGATTGTATACCTCTACCTCATAAACATCATTAATGCAGTTGTGTGTTCTTATATCCTAGAGTCCTCCCGGTTTACCCTAGATAAGGCTATGTATAGTCCCACTGAAGTTTCATTGCAAATGCTAATGCCGTGTACCGAACATTTTGATCTGTTAAACCACATAGTTGCCTTGTCTGATAATTTCTTGTATTTAACAAAGTGCCTGCCTCTAACTTTGTCCTTTTTTTTGGATCCGTCCACAGATCACTTCTGGAGCACCCCGGGTCTTTCCCCCCATGGACACGAATTCAGAGAAAATTGCCCCTATTCTTTTTTTTCCTGCTGGTGAGTCAGCCCCTTGAATTTCAACTCCTTGAGCCTCCATTTACATTCTACACACAGGTTCCTTACCCCATAGGCGGGGCCTATGTCCTAACACATTTCAGATTAGAGGCTCAGGAGCAAAGACATATACCGCGCAACTCACAACTCACTCTTGCTCACTTTTACCTTCATACTAGAAACATATGGCTATAAACCTTAGGTTAACTTCCTGGAATGTTGGGGGCATTACGTCCCCCTCAAAAAGGAGCATGATTCTACAACAGCTTAAAAAACTTCACACAGATATAGCTCTGCTCCAGGAGACCAAATTGACCTCTGAGGAACATGAAACATTGAAGGTTAGATGGGTAGGGCATATTCTGTACTCCCCTACTGAGGGTAGAAAGAGAGGGGTAGCCATTTTGGTAAGAAAGGGCCTCTAGGTATCCTTTTCACAAGTAGAGATAGATAGGAACGGTAGATATATACTAGCAGTCCTAAAAGTGGGGAATCTTGAATACACCCTATGTAATGTTTATGGCCCCAATGAATTTAGCCCTTCATTTTGGTCCTCTCTCATAGCTAAATTAGCCACTTACACTGCTCCTATTATTCTAGGAGGGGACTATAACTTGGCCCAAGCCCTCCCCTTGGACAGTTTCAGGGACCCGGCAGCAGCTAGCTCCTTAAGATACTCACACTCACGGTACAAGAGGGAGGTTTCACTGATAAGCAACCTAAAGGTCACTTTGAGCACTGTAGATGTGTGGAGAGTACTGAATACACTAGAAAGAGACTATACCTGCCTGTCTAAGACACACAGCACCCTTTCACATATAGATTATTTCCTCACCTCCTCTGTTATAACGCCACAAATCTTGCATCCGACCATAGAACACATAACAATCTCAGATCATGCCCCAATTCATTTCCTACTTCAGCCAACACCCATAAGACCTCCGGATAGATCCTGGAGATTTCCCTCTTATTTATATAATGACATAAATTTTCGCCAGCATCTGAAGAGTGCGTGGGTAAATTATGCCTCAGATAACGACCAACATAAAGAGGACCCTAACTTGTTTTGGCACGCCTCCAAGCCAGTCATGAGGGGTGTTATTACTTCTTTTACTGCACATCATAATAAAAGTGTCAAAAAAATTGACGAGACGTTTTTAGCGGACCTTACTGAGGCATATAATGAGTACCTCTCTAACCCCACCTCTAGATCTAAAAAAAAATATTATGATCTTAAAATGGCTAGGGACACATACTTAGCTCAGCAGAATATCAATTTTGATATACACAGACAGGGGCGGTACTTCAGGCATGGCAACAAGTCGGGTAAGCTGCTAGCAAATTTGGTCAAACTCTATACGCCTAAATCACACATATTAGCCATAAAAGCCCAATCACATTTAACTTCAAACAACAAGGAAATTTTGTCAGAGTTTGTTAAATACTACACTTCATTATACACCAGTCAGGAGATTAGTTTAGAGGCCAAGCAGAGATTTTGGGACGCCACGCATACCCCGACTCTCTCAGAAGAGCATAACTCACTACTTAGCGCCAGCATTCTTCCCCAGGAAGTAATTAGGGCTGTAAACAGAGCCAAGCTTGGAAAAGCAGCAGGCCCTGACGGGCTACCTGCAGAATACTTTAAACTCCTTGTGAATGAGATAGCCCCAACCCTAGCCTCCCTATATACCGCATACCTAGAAGGTTCCTCTCGAATAGATGCCAGATTTTCGGAGGCAAACATCTGTCTTATCCCCAAACCAGACAAAGATCCCACGGATACCTCCTCATATCGCCCAATTTCATTATTAAACAGCGACTATAAACTACTGACTAAAATTCTAGCTGACCGGTTGGCCCTGGTTCTTCCCTCAATCATACACACAGATCAGACTGGGTTTGTAAAAGGGAGATCATCAGTGATTAATATCAGGAAAACATTGGCAGTTACCTCCCATTATTGGTATAACTCCCACTCCTCTAGTCCTGTGGACCTGCAAGACGCCTGTCTCCTCGCCCTTGACGCGGAGAAGGCGTTTGACAGGATCGAATGGGATCATTTACACACGTCACTAGAAAAATTCGGCCTTTCAGGCAACTTTACAACCTTTCTCCAACGGTTATATACAGCCCCTAAGGCGTCTTTGATAGTCAATGGTGAGCTGTCTCCCTCATTTGTATTGCAGAGGGGCACTAGGCAGGGATGCCCTCTGTCCCCTTTGCTATTTGACCTGGCCATAGAACCCCTAGCATGCCATATCAGACAAAAATGTGCGGGATTAGACGTCTTGGACCACAAACAACATCTGTCGCTATATGCAGACGACTTGTTGTTATTTATAGGCAATCCTGCTACTAATTTGAACCCCCTCTTAGAGGTAATTAGAAGTTTCGGAACTTTCACAGGTTACAAAATTAATGTCAATAAATAGGAGGTTACTTGGCTGCAAAATATGCAGAACACCACTCTGACAAACACCACACTTAAAATTACAGACGGATCATTTAAGTATCTGGGCATTTGTGTACATGTGAACCCTAATAAACTATACCAGTTAAACCTGACAAATACTATAAGCAATGTAAAACTCTTACTCTCAAGTTGGCATAGTTTGCCCCTATCTCTTATGGGCCGAATTCATCTGTTCAAAATGGTAGCGCTGCCCAAACTTTTATACCCTCTGCAGATGTTACCTCTTCTTCTCACCCAACATGACACCAAATCATTACAATCTGCTCTAGGGCAGTTTATTTGGAGAGGTAAGAAACATAGGATAGGGCAAAACTACCTAGCTATGCCCCTGGAAAGGGGAGGACTCCGTCTCCCGAACATTTCATGGTATAACTGGGCCACTTTGTCTAAACTCATACTGGATTGGCTTGTTGGTAACAATCGATTCACTGTCCTCGCCCTAGAAGATAACTTGGTTAAACCAATAAGCTTGGCTTTCCTGCCCCATGCAGACTTCACTTCATTACCCTCACACATACAGTCTCATGTATTATATAGGGACCCGCTTAGGGCTTGGGCCAGGTTGTGCAGGTTGTGGGGGGTGGACAAATCAGTGAGTAAATATTTGCCAATCCAGGGTAACCTAAATTTCCTTCCTGGATACACTACAAAGGCATTTCAGGAATGGCGCAATCAAAAGCTTACCACGATTAAGCAGCTTATTAACCCTTTGACTTCAGAAATTATCCCTTTTCAGGAATTAAAGGAAGTGTTTGGTCTCCCAAACTCCCATGGCTTCGCATATTTTCAGTGCAGACATTATATAAATAAATTAAAAACAGAAGGGCGTGAGACTTCCGGTGGGCGGGCCGAGGAGAAGGCAGCTAGTGCTAACAGCTCCTGAGTTAGTTGGCATATTAATGCATAATTAATACTTATATACTCCAACAACATATAAAACTAAGCTCCTGAAGTGACCCGAGTGCATGATAGCCTTGATACAGCTGGTATCCGGCGTGTTTGAGCACAGGCGACAACCATCTCGCCCCCCCGGCAAGCTGACCTGCACATGGAAGTGCGACCACATCAAACAGGCTCCCTGATAAATTATCTTTGCCTGAATGACTGAACTAGCCCAGCAGTGTAAACATACGGATAACACGCTTCCCATACCTAGCCTGGCTTAGAGAGAGGGAGTGAGGCTCATACCGGATTCGGACCTAGGAGCAGTTCGGAATCCTGCAGCCACGGAACAGCGGGTGCGGAGACTCCCCCACACGTCTCACTGACCGAGATCAGAGAACCGGCAGCAACAGCACCCAAGCGGAGCATTCGGTGAATCCCCGGAGTCTGCAGTATCACGGGAGGAGCGGGCGGCTAGAGAGTGAGCAAAGCCAAGAGAACACAGACGGAGGCAAAAAGGCGCGAAAGCGGTGAGCGCCATATTGCCGCCATATTGCTACCATACCTCTGCCGGGAAGAAGAGTAGTGCTGAGGCGGCAACGCATCTTGCTACACTGGTGGCGGGGTGTGCACTGCTGGCCAGCCTAACCGGGACCTGACATCGCACCTCCGGAGGGACTGGTCCTGCAAGGAACAACGAAAAGAGAACGTTCTGCCCTGCTGGTGTGCGGATAGGCCTCTGCCGCTGTGGAGTGTCGACTCCGGCTCAGGTAAACGATCTATCGACCGCACAGACACTGAGGGCTGACAAAAGGGAAAGGCTTTTGTTTACCAGAGACATAGTTGGGTGTTAGACCAGTGGCAGCCTACCCTCCTTCCCCAGACGCAAACAGCGACACAGCTCTGCTGGTCCCCCTCTGTAAAGGCTCTCTGCTCAAGGGGAAAACTGTTAAAGACTGCATTGTGTGACTCTCTCCATAAGGGCAAGCTAAGAATAATTAACTCTTTCAAGGGACTGATTCAACATAGCTGGCCCTTTCCTGCACCATAAACCCGGCTGATTGATGAATATATTATCTGGCATAACAGTCTAGTGCTTCTGCGGGGCAAAACCCAGTGCTTCAGTGTGTGACTGATAGTTTTTCTTACAGCTATACAAAACCAAAATTTAGGTGCTGTCAGCTGGAACACAGATGTATTGCCTAGGCTCACCTTGTAATATCAAAGCATAACTAAATCTGGGCTGACCTACTGTCTACTTTGCACCTATATAATGTCTTTTAAAGCATAAGATAATTATTGTTGAGACATATTATATCCTAGGCTTACTTGTTACGTTACTGATTCTGCAATAACCTTTTTATGTGTGCTGTGTACATATTGATACTGTGTGCATAGGTAAACTATTTCTGTGCCTAGGTAACTTTTATGGATAAATTCCTGACAGGCAGTAGAATGTCAGGGAAGAACAAGAGTTCTGGAAAGACGAGGGGAGCTGCAGACCATCCACAGGAGTCAAATTCTGTCCCACAAAATGAGCAGACAATCTCTTTGGACACACATGTGGTGGTGCGACAGCTCTCCTCCATCTTTCTCCCCAAAATTGAAAGTTTACAAAAAGGTCTTGATCATTTGACAGGGGAGATGAAACAATTTTCCGTCAGATTTACCGAGATGGAGGACAGGGTGTCAGGGCTCGAGGACACATCGGTCACACATGATACACAATTAGATGTTCTACTGAAGCAAAATGTAGTCCTACACCAAAGATTAGAGGATTTAGAAAATAGATCCCGTCGCAATAACCTGCGCATCCTGGGGATCCCAGAAAATGTTAAGCCCCGAGACCTCATTCATTTCATTCAGGATACACTACCTACACTACTTAATCTAACCCCTGCACTGTTCAGGGGTAGCGTAGAGAGGGCGCATAGAGTAGGCCCCGAGAGACAGCAAGACAGAGGCAACACGCAACCTAGGCAGGTTATGGTAAAATTTCTACACTTTCAGCTCAAGATAGAGATACTGAGGGCTTACAGAAAGGTTTCCCCAGTTTTGTATGAGGGATCAAAATTGCTAATATTTCAAGATTACTCCTCCGAACTCATGCGTAAACGCAAGGAGTTCTCCCCCCTTTGCTCTCGACTAAACGGAGAGGGCAGAAAAGTGTATCTTTTATATCCAGCCAGACTAAAGTTACTAACCCCCTCAGGACCTAAGTTTTTTGATACCCCACAAGAGGTTACTGACTTCCTGGGTAGAGAACACAGGGGCTCAATGGCAGGCTCACCCAGATCATCGCATTCAGACCCGGGATGAGAGATGGGGGGGTCCATATTGTGTACTATGGGATCTTCTTATCTCTTTTCTTTGAATTTAAGGGTTAATGGAAACCTTTAGAGGCACGGTGCAACGACACCACTTGTTTAGGGGGGAATATAACAATGCTGTTGTTTTAGTTAAACCTACTGTTCTAAGTTCAACTGTTAGAAATTTAGGTTATGTTGCAATGTTATTGACTACTTCAATGATTTTCTGCGTATGTTACCTCTTTTTAAAAATTTCAGCCAATTTACTTATATCTTCTCTTAGGAATGGCCCATTAATTCTATACCCGGATGTGGCGTATCCAGGGTTCATTAGTTTAACTGCTCATTACAAGGTATATGTAAAACATAACCTCCATTCCAGAGCGATTTATACCCTGTCAAGTGCTCCTTCTGGCTTGCAGGTCACTATCACACTTTTATCCATGATAATGGAAACCTTTAGAGATCTGATGCAGCGACACCACTTGTTCAAGCAGAAATGTAACACCGCTACTGTTTTGGTTAAACCTAACGTTGTAGGTACAATGGTTAGAAATTATCTGGTGCAACGACACCACTTGTTCAAGCAGAATTGTAATACCGTTACTGTTTTGGTCAAACCTAATGTTGTAGGTTCAATGGTTAGAAATTTATATTATGTTATTATGTTACTGACTACTTTAATGATCTCCTGCATGAGTTTGTATATGTTTACCTTTTTAAATACTGCAACCAATATATTGATATACTCACTCAGGGACGGCCCAATGATTCTATACCTGGATGTGGCGTATCCAAGGTTCATTAGTTTAACTGCTCATTACAATATAAATGTAAATCACAAACCCCTCTCCAGAGTGCTTTATAACTTGTCAAATGTCCTTTGTGGTCTGCAGGTCATGATTCTGCTTTCATCTAGGATATCACAGAAGGTATGTGAAATTGCTGTGGGTGCGGGGGGAGGGAGAGAGAGTTAGGATGCATGCATTATTATTATTATTTTTTTTTTTTTTTTTTTTTTTTTTTTTTTTTGTTTGTTTGTTGTCTTTTCCCCATTTCTCCCCTCCCGCAGGATACCGGAGAGATCCTAACTCACATGACATCGCTTGAATGGCGGTAAGGTTTATGACATGGAATGTGGGAGGGATCAATTCTCCCACTAAGAGGAACACTATACTGACACACTTAAGACGATTGGGAACTGACATAGCACTACTACAAGAAACCCATCTATCTGAGACAGAACACGAGAAACTAAAGAGAGACTGGGTGGGGGCAATAGAACATATTTCATTCACTAACTCTAGTAGGGGCATTGCTATTCTATTTGGGAAAAGAGGGAACGTTGAAATTTTGCACACACTCAAAGATAAAGAGGGCAGATTCCTGATAGTCAAAGTTAAGATAAATCAGAGGGTACTAGTGATATGTAACATATACGCGCCAAACTGTAAATCTAAAACCTTCTGGACGCGACTCATACAAGCACTTGTCCCCTTCTCGGGTTCTGAGATTATCCTGGGAGGAGACTTTAATTTGACTCCAAACCCAGCCTGTGACAGAATGCGGGATCCAGATCGCACAACCGAGAGGTATCGCTCGACGTGCAACAACACTTTCGAACCGAAAACATTTTCTAGAATCTCTGAATCCCTACAACTTGTTGATATCTGGAGGCTAAGAAACGCGGATAGTAAAGATTTTACTTGTATCTCTAGGGCCACTCCAACACTGTCGCGCATAGACCTCTTTATGACGTCCTCTAGCTTAATCCCTAGGGTTACTGGAACTAGGATTCACAATGTTGTGGTCTCGGACCATGCACCGGTTGAACTAGTGCTCTCGGTTGGAACCATAGTTGCCAATAAGCAGACGCTTAGGTTCCCAAGCTTCCTTTGCACTTCTGACGCATTCTCCAAGCATTTAACGCATGCATGGAATGACTATTACACAGACAATCTGGCGCACCAAGACAATCCAGAATTGTTTTGGAACGCGGCAAAAGCGGTTCTCACGGGGGACATCATCTCCTATGTATCCGCCCTACGGAGAAAAACTCAGGCTAGACTGCAAAACCTGCAGGAGGCTCTAACGGAAGCCTACCAAGCATACTGTGGAAGTCCATGCCAAGCCCTAAGGGATAAATACCTTGAAAGGAAGGGAGAGTTAGATGTGTTTCTGGGCCACCAGGCTGTCTCACGGCTACTTAGAACCCAGGCTAAGTATTACAGAGAGGGGGACAGATCAGGTAGACTATTAGCCTCCTTGGTAAATAAGAGGACTGCTTGTAAGCCTATAGCGGCAATTACTTACCGCAATAAGACTCATAAAACACCAGAGTCTATAGTGACGGCTTTAGCGGATTATTACGCCGACCTATATGCCAGTCAAAAGAAACCGCCTCAGGAGATCATAGCATCCTTCTGGAAGGAGCTTGATCTTCCGCAGCTCAGGGAGGAACAATTGGCGGTTCTCAACTCACCCATAGCCCCTGAAGAGATCCTAAAATCCATCTCCTCTATGTCCAATGGGAAAGCGGCAGGTCCTGACGGCCTCCCGGCTGAGTTCTTCAAACTATTGAAGACCCAGATCACACCGACTCTAACAAAATTATACAACTTATATTACAAGGAGTTGATACCTCCCTCTCAAACATTTACAATGGCACATGTGTCATTGATTCCGAAGCCGGGGAAGGATCCAGGTCTCCCCGAATCTTATCGTCCCATCTCCCTACTCAACTCGGACTACAAGATCTTGATGAAGATCTTGGCTGATAGACTAAAAGAGGTCCTGACCGACATTATTCACCCGGACCAAACGGGATTTATGAGCCACAGAACATCAGTGACTAATGTGAGAAGGGTACTACATGCCATTGCTCACTATGAGGGGGGACTGGAATTCCCCGAGACGACAGATCAACCAGAGGCCTTCCTGCTATCTTTGGATGCAGAGAAGGCCTTCGACAGGGTTGAGTGGAGCCACTTGCAGGACGTACTCCAGCGCTTTGGCTTCTCGGGATCATTTCCCCAATATATCAGCAATATCTACAAGGCCCCATGGATTGCTATCATGGCTAACGGGTTATTCTCGCCGCGTATCACACTACAAAGAGGCACCCGTCAAGGGTGCCCTCTATCCCCCCTTCTTTTCAACCTAGCCCTTGAGCCACTGGCTGTTAAGTTGCGTAAAGTCTATCCGGGTATGAGGATGGGAGAGGAGAGGATGCATCTGGCATTATATGCGGATGACATGCTCTTATTTGTGGAACATCCTGCAAAGCATATCCCAAAAATCCTGGCAACCATTGAGGCCTTTGGGTCCTTTTCCGGCTATAGGATAAACAAAACAAAATCAGAAATCTTATGGCTTTGGAGACATAAGGCACAGTCACGCTCCTATCCATTTCAAGAGGCTGGGGACACCTTGACCTATCTGGGCATTAAATTGTCCACCAATAGGCAAACCTTATACCGTAATAACATCACGCGGGTGTGTTATGACATAGCTCAAACCTTAGAAGGATGGAGAAACTTACCGATCTCTCTCACAGGGCGAATCAACTTGGTGAAAATGGTCATCCTACCACGGATACTATATTCTCTCTTGATGCTGCCTTTTCTGATTACCCGAAAAGACCTGGCGATCTACTCAAAAGCCCTATCTAAGTTCTTATGGAAGGGGGGCAGATCTAGAATAGCTCTCAAGAAATTATATGCACGGCCCTCCTCGGGTGGTCTGGGTCTCCCCGACCTGAAGCTATACAACTGGGCAGCACTCAACCGTCTAATGCTGGATTGGCAATTAAAGACGGAACACTTCTACACACCCGAACTCGAGAGGAATGCACTAAAGGGGTTTGAACCCTCACTTCTGCCTTACACCCCGTCTAATAACCTCCCGACGGGGGTCAAGGATAGTTTCCTCTATAAGGACGTATTGCGGGCATGGTGGCAAACCCTAAAATACCTGGGCCGGCGTCACGCGTCCCCCAGGCTAATCCCTCTGCGAAACAATACCTGCTTCCCTCCTGGGATTGATACTTCCCCGTTTACCAACTGGGAAACCAAAGGCTTATGCTCAGTGGGAGATGCTCTTGACATCTCTAGAAAATGCGTTAAGTCCTTTGAGGAATTGCAAACTCAATTTGGGCTACCGCGGGCCCACTTCTACGCCTATCTTCAGATGAGGCATTACGTGAACCAGCTTATTAGAGAGGACCCACAATTCTGGGAACCGCACATATTTACTCTGTCAATGTCTACTTTTAAGCTTGGAAATTTCTCTATCTCGGGGATTTACAAAACACTGCTGAGCCATATTGAATCTAAACATCTGGCCCTGCTAGAGAATAGATGGAGAGGCCACTTGGAAAGGGAGGATCTTCCAGAGCTAATCCAGCGCAGTGTAGAAAACGCTAAAAAAGCAACGCTGTCCATGACGTTGAGAGAGTCCCAGATCAGAATGCTGCATAAAGATTACATTATACCACGCAGGCTAGCTAAATGGAAACATGGGGTGAGGAATGAGTGTAGTAAGTGTAGGATTGGTGACCCGAACTTTCTTCATTACTTCTACACCTGCCCACGAGTTCACCAGTTCTGGGGTAAAATAGCCTTATGGATCACAAGGGTAATTAAAATCAAGGTCAAGATAGGGATAGAGCAAGTCTGCTTCCTGAGTTGGGAAGAGCAAGATACTAGACACACCTCACTACTCACCACTATGATCTTGATTGCCAGAAAGGTCATACTGAGAGTTTGGACCGAAAACGCTGCTCCCACCTTTATTGCATTTAAACACAACTTGCATAAGCAATTACTCACTGAACAATTAGACACCAAAATGGACACTGACAGAAGGCTTAGACACTTCATTACTAAATGGCGGAAGTACATTGATACTCTACCACTGGATTCACAAAAACAATTATTGCTCCCATTTGCGCATACTGAATACATGTTGACGGCCTCTTTAAGGGGAGAATGGACATTCCTACAACAAACACGAGGGGGCGGGGGGGGGAGAGAGAATACCGCTATCTAGGATGATGAAACTGCTCTATGGCCCCTACCCCCTCCTGCTTACCCCCTACCCCTGACCATTGTAGACCCTTTGATGTGTGAGTAGATTTTTTTTTTTTTTTTTTTTTTTTTTTTTTTTTTTCTCTCTCTTCCTCTCCCTCTTTTTCCGGACCGCACAGTATAAATTGAAACAGCAACCTTATAGAATGCTGGAAATGGCTGTGCATAAATGCTAGGCGCAAATGTTGGTGGTTAATTAAGGTTTAAGGGGGGTGGGACTGGGGAAGGGAAAGTTATTATCCTAAAGGAAAACTGTCATAGAATAACTGTAAAAACCAGAAAAAGGACCTGAGAGATTGATATATGATATACGACATTTTTGTACATTGCAACACGTTTTACTCAGTTGTATACCTGCCTATTTATTCATGTTAATGTTGTCCTGGATGTAAGGACATAACTGTATTTTTGCAATATCTCTTGTCCTCAATAAAACAGAATTTAAAAAAAAAAAAAAACAGAAGGGCGTCTCCCCAAGGAGCCTACCCAGATTGACAATCTATGTGCGCTAGCAAGGCAGGGTTCATATAAAATCACACACACATACAACTTAATCCTAAAATGTTTTGAAGACTCAACTATGTGTGGGCTTATATCAAAATGGGATGGATTTAATGACTTGCTAGTTAATGATGAGCTCATTCACGCAAGTCTGAGAAAAATACAGACAGTCACCATTTCTGCTAAGTTGAGGGAGTCACACTTAAAATTCATACACCAGGCCTACATAACCCCGCATCTTCGTTCTAGATGGGTTCCTGGAGCTAAAGATACTTGCCCCAAGTGCAGCTTGGCTTCTCCAGACTGGCTGCATTTGCTATGGAATTGCCCCAAACTAAGGAGCTATTGGCTCAAGATCTAATACTGGCTCACGAAAGCAACAAATACTCAGATAGTTCTCTCAGCTCAATGTATAATTTTCCTGACCCTTAATGACAACCCACCCTCTTTTGACAGCTTAGTATCCACAGTCATAGTTTTAGCTAAACAAGTGATTCTGGAGGGCTGGGCTAGTGACAAAACCCCTTCTCTTCAAAAGCTTCTCAGAAACATACACACGCAAATGCTAATCGAGCAGGCAGATGTGAAGGGTGATCCAGAAAAACGAATAAAACGTTTCATATCTAAATGGGAGACCTATCTTTTATATCTACCAGAGGCAGTCAGGGAAATGATCATATACCCATTTAGAAACAGCCTTTTTATCTTAAATGAAAACCTTAAAGGAAATTGGTCTTTCCCTGCCTCCGCCAAAGTTAACCAGTAATACCGCGCTGGTGGGGCATAAGCCTACCCACCTTGATGCCTTTTTGCATGACGTCACTTTCACTGACACCTCCTTCTCCCTTTCTTGCTCCTACCGCGTGTCCGTGGGGGGTGAACTACACCGGGGGGCCCCAGGTGAGTTATTCTGTGTTTGTATTATGCGTCTGTGCTACCTTTTGTTTGTTTGTATTTCTGTTTGTTTTTGTTTTATGCACTATGCTGTCATACTACATATAAGAAAATGTGAACCCATACCTCTACATGGAGGAGCTGTACAGGTCGCTGTTTATGTAACCAAATGTAGAATCTTGCACTGTACTGCTTCTTAGACCTTCATATTGGACTTTATCAGAATATTGTCATAAATTTGAATTGACTTATGCTTTCTGCCATGTATGTATTGGATTCCAATAATAAATAAAGTTATTAAAAAAAAAAATGTTAATTAAGTGTCCTGCTGTTATTTGTTATAATTCAAAGGGGGATAGTTAGTTCCCGTCTCAGCTTATACATAATGCAAACATAAACCTGGTGATACTATATACTCATATATTGTAATAGGAGCCTACTAACAACAACACAGTTAGTTTTGCTAAATTCTATGTAAAGAATATACCTGGAATGCAAAATTCCCAACTAGTAAATAGAAGTCAACTATAGGTGGGATTCAATTTTACAACTAGGGAGTAGAACTTGGAAATATCAGGAGTTCTAGGACGTCATATCCCAATGTCTGCACAAATATGTCCAATTATGTATAAGGGTTGCCAGGATATTAAAAGTGAGTTGCCATACCATCTAATCATTGCACCTCCTTTAGGGTATGGCATAATGTATTAGCCTTCCCTATACCAGCACTCTCAAACTGTTGTTGAAAGGAAGGAATACCCAAAGTCACCAAATCATGCCAAACCGCCTTATCGGTGGTAGTGCTCCAGTCCTCTTGTCGTTGAGAAGCATCGTAAGATCTCTTTAGCTTTTGTAAGGTTATCTTCCCTGGCCTTGAAGACAGACATCTCGTAGTAGAGCTAGTATGTTGCATCTCCTCATTCCAAAGAAGCGAGCAGCGATCTCTGTTATATAATCTCTGTTATATCGGCTGTCTAAGTGCAGAGTTGACCATCTATAGACTGCCAGTTAGAGTCTATCACATCTGACCCCATTGTGGTGTAAAGGTATGCTGAGCTGTCGCATTGAGTGCCCTGAATATTCTTCAAGACCACAGGCTTGTGAGTTATATGTTCTGCCTTCTGCCCCAGGGGATCGGCCGTTTCCCGTAAGGCTTGGCTATCAGGTGTAGACACAGGGCTCCTTGCAAATTGCCGTTGTTGCTCTGTTGGTGTCTGCATATTTAGCAATGGCTTCATAGGGTCAGGTAATTGTAACTTCCTAGGCTGAGATGTATAGCATTAAAGAATCCAAACTGCAAAGGATTGCCGTCTCAAAGTCCTCCAAAAGAGCGTGTAGCACTGATGAGAATTTCCCCATGGCATGGTATAGGGCAACTGGCACAAAGTATCGGTACTTAATGAGAGGGATGGTATTGGCCTCAATGTTCAAGTAGTGTGGATGTTCCAGTCAGTGCCGTTCTTCAGCACAAATGGCTGGTGAATCTGACTTGCATATCAGGAAAGTGGAGGGGTAAATGAAGGTTCAGGCCTCCGCTGCGTACCTTCTCTATTTCTGTCTGCTGGGCTGAAATTTCAGATAAAACGTGCTCAAAGTAACTCCACAGGTGCAAATGTACATCACATCATTAGATATAAACTTAATGGGGCATATGTATCAAGCTCCGAATGGAGCTTGATGCCCCGTGTTTCTGGCGAGGCTGCAGGCTCGTCAGAAACAGCAGTTATGAAGCAGCGGTCACAAAGACCGCTGCTCCATAACCTGTCCACCTGCTCTGAGCAGGCGGACAGACATCGCCGGAAATCAACCCAATCGAGTACGATCGGGTTGATTGACACCCCCCTGCTGGCGGCCTATTGGCCGTGAATCTGCAGGGGGCGGCGTTGCACCAGCAGCTCTTGTGAGCTGCTGGTGCAATGCTGAATATGGCGAGCGTACTGCTCGCCGTATTCAGCGAGGTCTGGCGGACCTGATCCGCAGTGTCGGATCTGGTCCGCCAGACCTTGGTAACTTGGGGCCAATGTGTGGGACAAAGGAGTGATAAACAGCAGTTTTAACAGCTCCCCAATCAGCCAAAATTAGTAAGCAGCCATCTTAGTCGCTGGTTGGACACGTCCCCGGTTTTATTTAATTTTAAGATAAATAAAGACATGTTATATACAACAACAGTTAAATCTGTTAAATCTGTATTGAATGTTCAAACCTTAATACCATAAATAAAACCTTTACTCCAGGAGTATATAATGAATTTGGAAGTTCTACAGCAGTGTTAATTGCGTTGCCGAATTTTTTTTAAATTGTGAACAATCAATTGATTCTTCCTATAGAAATAAGAATAACCCACAAGTATGGGTTTAAGTTATGCTGTGCCTGTGCTAGCAGCAGAAACTTTTTGTTGTGTTGAGTTACTTGATACTTGTTTTAATTATTACCAGAGAACTGTTAATGTTTATATATTGGGTAATATGTGCAATGGCTTTACAGCCAATACAGTTTACAGTTTGTTTTTTTATATTTTAAGTTGAAATAATTTTTATTAGGGAAGAATACGCTCACACTAAATCAATAATTACACAGGTATGTCATGTACAATTTCTATACTAGTTATTCGTAGTCTCCTATACAAACATTGTAACACAATATTACTTGACCAAAAATCTGAAGAATAATTTCACTGTGTTCAGATTCCTCTCCAAGTTTAATAAGAAAAAATGAAATAGTGAGAAAGAAATAGAGTAAGAGGAAAAAAAAGAAAAGAAAACTTGAATAAACAGTGGGTAAGAAATAGATGATTGAGATAGATGCTTATCTTATTGTTTCTTTTGTCTTTAGTTTTCTTCTGCCAGACCACCGGATCCTCTTCCTTATCTCTGTCGCTATCAAACAAGCTTCCCCTTTCCCCCCCCTCAACTCTAGAACCCAATGTTCCACCTTCACTCTTTTGTCTTGTACATTATCCAATAAAACTATGTTTTTTGATAAGTTGTCTGTTTGTCCTTTATGTGAGCTGCTTGTTCATACATGTTATAAAAGTATCTGATCTTATTAACAATCTCTTCTTTTGTGGGCGATCCTACATTCCAATGACGTGCAATACATATTCTCGCTGCTGTACAAACTATTCTTATAAATTGATTTATATGTTTATTAAATTTCTTGTTATATTTATGGAGTAGTGCCTGAGGTAGTTTCAGTCATATTGGTTCCTCTAAGATGGATCTAAGAAGGCTAGAGAGATCTTCCCAAACCTCCCTAGAGTGGGGACAGTCCCACCACATATGTTTATATGTACCTACTGCTCCACAACCTCTATAGCAGAGGCTGGAGCCATTGATTACTGTATGTGATGTAATAACCGGTGTTAGGTACCATCTTGATATAGTTTTGTAGCAATTTTCGATCATGTCAGCACTTAAGAGTCCCCTACATGAGTTATATAATAATTGGTTCCACTCCTCTCCATTTATTTCCATTTCTAAGTCCAATTCCCATTTAATATACAATGATGGATCAATTCTATTTGTTGTGATATTGCTTTTTTTGGCCTCTTGCCTAGTCTGCAAAGATTTTCTAATTGTGTCGAAGTCCCATCTATTGACTTTGACAAGAATGTGCGTGTGTTGGATGATAATTGTAAATATTGGTACCAGTATAATTTGAGTGGGTTAATTTTTTCTTGTAGCTTGGTATATGGCATGATTTTCCCTTTTTCTAGTATGTCTGCTATCCGGTACAGGCCCTTATTCTCCCATTTAGTTAATATAGAGGGTGGGATAACTGTTATTACACAATTTAGTTGCGTATGGAGGGAATTAGCGGGAAGAAGAGACAAGGTTTTCGTTACTTTAGCCCATTGTGTGTACATATGTGTCGTTACTGGGGATGTCATATGTATTTTAGTAGTCCCCCTGTGATTACCCCAGATTACCATTTCTGGGGTAGTGAGACCATTGATATCTGTTTCCATCTTAACCCATCTTATCCTTTCCTCTTTATTGGTTACTAGAACCGTCTGTGCCAATCTAGCAGCTTGATAATAGTGTTTTAGATTGGGTATTCCCAGACCTCCCAGTCGTCTATGTTTAGTGAGTACGTTCTGTTGTTTTTTTTATATTTTAAAGTTGCACTTCTCTTTGCTTATGAAACTTGGTTTTATTTAATTTTAAGTTTAATAAAGACGTTATATATCACAACGGCTAAATCTGTGTCTGTATTGCATGTTTAAACCTTAATACCATAAATCATAACAGGTGTTATGTTTACTCCTGGAGTATATAATAGTTTGGAAAATATAGACAAATGCTTAAATAATGCATTACACTTAAATAAACCCCTTAGATTTTAGTCGAAAAAAATCTACTGGAGATTTAGTCGACTAAAACTAAAACAATTCAGATGACTAAAATACGACTAAAACTAAAATGGCATTTTAGTCAAAAGACTAAAACTAAATCGAAATTTGCTGTAAAAATTAACACTGTTCCTAAACAGGTGTCTGTTTCTCCAAAATTAACCTTAAATGGGACCCTACTCTTTTTTTTTTTATGGGTACTATTAGAACTTAGAACTTAAAACTTAAATTTCCCTCTACAAACACGAGGCCACTTTTGTACCTCTCCTTGTATATGGGTACATTAGAGAGGGAGTTGTATAATAAAGTATGTTATATATTAATAATTGAACATATAATCTTATATCTACTGGTTGCTCTAGTAAGGTAAGTAACGGAGCCATAGGTAGCTTGAAAATGAAAAAAAAAAAGATAACATGTTTTTATAACCATTAGCTATACAAGTAGGATAAACAGTGGTGTTATACCCGACTAATTAAATATGTAAACAGATATTGCTATGTCTATTAGTTGTACTAGGAAAACAATAGTCTATTAGCTGCTCAGAGAATAGCAGCAGTAGTATTATAGCTAGTTGAAAGGCTATGCAAACAGATAACTTTGTGTCAATTAGCTGTGGTAACTAGCTTATTAGATAAGTACACATGTATTTTTATGTCTACCAGCTACACAAGTAATATGAGCAGTAGCATTATCCCTAAGTAGGTTAATCAATAGGCAAATATTTTTATGGCAAATAGGGTGGTATCTTTTAGCTGTGTAGATGGGGTAAGTCACAATATTATACCTAGCCAGTAGGATATATGAACATGTAAGACATTCTGTACATTTCAATGATGCTTTGTATAGCTAGGAGGAACAAATTATATCAGCTGCCTATAACATACACTACAATGGTACAAAGAGCACAGAAATAATTCCTTACTGTAGCCCCTTAATAAACTGCAATGAAATAAATTGAAATGATGAGGGGATGGCTCATACTATCTTTATATCATTGTTTTATACAGAAGTTGGACTAGGGGGTTACTCCAAAGGAGCATAGCTGGCATAAAGCTGTATAGCCTCATAATCAGAGAGAAAGTCTTCATAATTAGGATATGAGGAATCAACAGTTCTAGGATGACTTGTCAGAGCAGTATCGCAGCCATAAAAAAGCTTCTTGTCTGAAATACTGTATATTAGTCTCTTTACCCCACTCCAATCCGAAAGTGTGTAGTGGCTTCTGCATAGGAGGTATAGAGAGAGCCCATCATATTCCATCGCAGGCTGAACCAGTTTTGAGTGGAATCAGGGAGCCGCAGGGCTTGATCACGATCTCCTAAAACTGCATAATAGGGGGGGCTGTAGATAGTTAAATGAAAATTTGATATTGGTGTCCCTCTGCACTACCAGGGTTGTAACAGGTAAGTCCCCAGACTTTCGCACTTCACTGAGACTCCGGACCCGCTCAGGAAGGCCAGTTGCTCCCTCCCAGGCAAGTGACGGGCCCACCGAAGGTTCATCTGGGTACCTCATGGAGAAGGCATCTATTATGATATTGTTCCCTATAGATCGCTGGGATTTGGAAATTGGTAAATATCCTCTGTGATTCCTGCCACTCCGGTTCGCAAGTATCTTTTGTTCGTTGACTGGCTGTGATAGTATGCTCCCAACTATATTCTTTCAAATAAAATGTGCCGGGACTTATTTCTTTTATTTGCTGTGCAATCAGCTTATCAATTGTAATGCAAAGTCCTCCAATAATGTCTTCAGTGCCCCGTAGAGCTCCTCGGCATCCATATTCAGTAGGGGTATATTATTCACTTATAGACAAAAGTGAGCAACGCTCCATGGTGTTGAGATACGACAGAGACCCGGAGGTTCTCAGCCGGGAGGTTAGCAGGAGGCCTCAGCCTCGAAGATAGCTCCGTTGCCTTGATGCTAACATCCACCTGTACAATATGGGGATTGAACGTTTAAGTATCTTCAGTTGTTAAAAATGTCCTTTTTATATGCAGCAAAGAAATAAAATGACTGCTCACTGGCTGATAACGAGAACTCCCCACTGCCTTATTGGTGGATAGTGACATGCCTCAAGAGCATAAAAACAATTTTATATTGCGTTTTTTACATTTACAGCATTAACTTTGAATAAATATAATATTATATTATAACATATAGGGCTAGATTACAACTGGCACGCTAATGTTAGCACAGGACATGATAAGCAATATTGCGAACACGCTAATGCACATATATACGTTGCACTCAAGCAAGTTAGTTAGTAACTAAGTTAGTAACTTATCTGGAAGAAGCCCCGTGCCTTTAGGGGTGAAACGTGTGTAGCAAGGCAGCTACACTTTTTCCAAGCAGGATGCACCAGAACCCATGAAAGCTACCACAAGCAGGTGAAGAATAATTTGGAATTTTCGGAACTCCTGCCACGGTCTGGTAAACACAAGGCTTTGAACCGCAACTGACCCCCGCTGTCTTACACACGACAGTGGATCAAAGCAGAGTGAAACAGGAGGGTAAGGTGAGTCACGGATAGAGCCCCGCTCACAGATCAATTATCCTTCAAGTTAAATACATGGATGGGAGTTTGGAGGGCTGACCGCTTACCCGTACTATACTATCAACGGACTGTATATGGAGGAGACTGCTTAACTTTAACCTTGCTTACTAACGGGGTTCCACCCCATATGAAGTAAATTGCCTAAATGCTTGTGGATGCTTGCTTGTATATAAAGGGACATACTATTGGGTGGAAATAGCCCAAACCTGGTGAATCATTACAACAGGGAGCTCCTTGATTCTTTAACTAAGGACCCTTACCAACCTGCTTGGACTATAGTACAGTTACCGCTTTTGTGGCTTTTTTTAACCTTATTTTTCTTTTTTGCAATTGCAATATACATATATTTTCTGCATTATTATGTGTATTAATATAATATTTTGTTCAATACAATTATAGGCTGTGACTTTTTTGAAATTTTAACTGTTTAAGGTTTAAGTGCCAGGAAAGGGTATACTAAAGCCACCTGTGGGAGACCTACATTTTTTTGCCACCTACAGATGGTTTTCTCTTTTTTTCTGTATATATATATATATATATATATATATATATATATATATATATATATATATATATATATATATATATATATATATATATATATATATATATATATATATATAAATATATATATATATATATATATATATATATATATATATATATATATATACTCACACATACTTTTGAGCCCTTTCCACTCAAATACCTTGAAATATGAAACATCATTTTAATTAAATTTTAACACCTTCGCTAACTGGGATTTTCAGAGAAAAACTTGCCCAAAATACCAGAGAATTTTTCGCATTTTAGCTATCACTCTGTTTAAACAGAAATAGAAGAAAATGTTTTTTTTTTATAAATGTATATTTCTATATAGCTCTATGTGAAAATCATTGGAATGTAAAATATGCATAACTATCTTTGGCTTTATCGGCCATAATGGCCTATATTATGAGTAGAGCACAAACTTGAGCTTTCGCGAGCGCAATATTTGCAATCCACTTAGTAATACCAGCGGATGCAAATTTGCGCTATAATTACAAGTTAAGCACAATGCGAAAGTGACCTCACATCCGCATTGCCTGGAAGCCTTGTGCTCATGAGAGTTTGCTTCCATAGGCTCCAATGAGAGTCTTGTTGTCATGCCGTGAGACATGGCAAAGCATCAATCACAGCGCAGGGGGTATGTCGCGCAGAGTTGTGCAGCAAATTAAAAATATATGAATATATACATATATATTTATGTGTTTATATGTGTATATACACATATTAACACATACATTTTTATGCATATAAGGATATACAAATATATTTACAGTTAAAACACAGTCCCCATAGACCTTACTTTAACTCCTTATAACTGCTTTGTGCAGTTTTTATTAAAAAAAATAAAGATGCTCATCTTTTAAATTTATATAGAACTACTGTCCACTTTATTTGGGGGCAATTGGGGCACATTTTTTAATTAACTAGAGGTCTGACCTCTTGTTAATTGCGCTGAGTGCAAAGTGCTCCTGCGAGCTTGCTGGATCATTAACTTGTAATGGCTGGTTATTTAATGTGTGCCAGTAAATGGGCAAATTTACCCCTTTAGGGGCGCACGTTAAGATAGCGCTCCATTTGTAATCTAGCCCAATATATAGGAAGTTATAATATAATTTAATATTGCATTATAACGTAAATTTTGAGAGGGGCCTGTAACTTAACTCATTTACTTTGCGTTGACTTACATTATATAACTGGGTTCTTTCAGGAAGAGAATACCGGTGTAAACTGGGGGCTACCTTTACTTTTAGCATTGAAATTATATTCATATTATTATAATATATATTATTTTAAGTAGTCTTTCATTTTTACAAAATTTCACTATCTATAAAATGACATGATTTGAGTGGTTACTGAGATTATATGTATATTTATACAGATTTGGTACATGAGCTCATTTACTTAATAAAAACCGTATTATTCCTTTTTTACCTGAACAGCAAATAATAAATATATTACTTTATTACTGTTTGAACTTATTTGATTTTTATGTTCCTTGGCCAACAGAATATTTTTTCAATGCTGAAATTTAATGTACCCTTCATTTTCCAGGAAGATTTTTATTCTCTTGGAATTTCTGACCAATTTATATGATAATTTCTGCATACTCTCACTATTCAGGAATTGTAAAGTATTATAATGAAATTGGAGCTTCAAATCAATTTTATATTGCTACAGACACTGTTCTGTATGTGAGCACTTTTTACTTAAGCAGTTTATCTAGTTCGTTTGCAAATAGTTAACTCTATAAAGGCTTTGTTTCACCCTTCCATTGCTTCATGGTTTTACAGCACAATGTAAAAATGTAGACTGTGAAAAAACAACATTTCCTACAGTTTTTACTATATAGTTTGAATTTGTACTATTTACTAATATATAAGAGTAATACTTTGTTTAATAGCAGCTACCCTAAGCATTTAAAGGGACACTAAAGTGAAAATAAAAATATTTCTGCAGGGCTATATTTCACTGACTTTGTCTGTCCTTCACATACAGAAGTACAGAGAACTCCCCTAACAGACAACACCCCTTAGACAAGTATAGTAAAATTTGTCTGTCTAGAATTTTGTGAGAGATGGAGGGTGGCACCCTTTTTCTTTGATCATTGAGGTCCCCGATATTCAAAGCATCGACAGACCAACGAGAAAGTGACTTTCTGGCCTTGCAGTCTGTCTGCCTGTCAATATTTTCGAAAAAAGGGGGTGGACCCTCCAAGTGCCGATGAGTAGTGATGTGTCTCCCATAGGATACACAGGGGATAACTACGTCAGCTAAACATCACCAACATCGTCACTAGTCAGCACATTCAGCTGGCTGGGGGAGGTTGTATTTGAAGTGTTCCTACACAGACAGTGCGATCACTGAAACCAAACGCGGTTTCTGTGTCGGAACACATCAATTAATGCCTGTGTGACCTGCAAGACAAACATGGCTGACAACCTACTCGTAACCGTGTACTGCTGGTGATGTAAATTATAGGTTACTCCCCCTGGAACGCCCAGCTAACTCCCACAGAACGCCTACACCTACGTCATAAACATAAATATATAACCTTAAATAAATACTTATATTTAAAATAATAAAATGAACAAGCAAAAATAACTACATTTTAAATAAGATACAATACTTAAAATAAACAGAGGGGCGCCTCATGTGTAGAACAACCAAAACAGGTCCAGATGTAAAAGACAATGTAGCCAAATGGGTACTCACATTTAACAATAGCACCCTTATGTGCTAGTAGTAACAAGCTGATATCTCAGGGTGAATCAGCTCACCCTCTCCTGGCTCCAAGGACAGGCTTGATCGTGTGCAGTATCCACAGGACACATAGGTGCGGTACTCCAATGAGCAAAATACAATAGGTGCTTTCATTTTGCTTGAGTTAAAAACTTGTTTATTAAAACCATATTAAAAGCAAAAGCAGTGCGTGATTAGGGGCATCAATGAGAACCCCTTACATCCAACGTGTTTCTCAGCTTAACAAGCAGCCATTTCATCAGGCATATAGCACCATACAAAAATCAAACCCTTTTAAATACGGTGTTAACCAATAAAATCTTAAAAAGTCCAATAAGGGCGTGTTTAACCCATGTGAAACAATAACGAGCCCATTCCTTGGTGATACAATGTCACTTATGAACAAAACATGTACAACATATCCAAGTCATTAAGAACCTAATGGCATATGTCGATCTCTTTACGCCAGTATTCAGTGACAAACCTATAAGAGGCTTCCTGGCTCGAGGATTTTGGTTGTTCTACACATGAGGCACCTGTTTGTTTTCTTGCGTTCTAGTATTATCTGGACTTGTCTGTGAGGAGGAGAGCAGCCACCATTTCCTTTTCCCCTGTGGAGGATTCATTTGACTTTGGATGGTGCATAGCACCAATCACAGTTGGGACTATCGTGTCATTTTGGTTAACTTGTTTATGTGTGTATTGCTATATCTGCAATTGATTTAAAAAAAATTCTGAGCGCCCCCTTATTTTGTTTTCTGTTGTGCAATAATAAAAATAATATGCATTATACATGGCAATACATATAATTTTAACATTGTATATAAATTTAATACTAAAATAAACTATTAACCCCTTATGTGCCCCTCACCCCCAGGGCAACCTACACTATTATTCCTTAATCTGCAATAACCTAAAGACCTAACCACCCCTTACCTATTAACCCCTACACCCTCACAACCCCCTACACAATAAGCCCCCTAACCTAATAACCCCTACACCCTCACAACCCCATACATGCTAAGCCCCCTAACCTATTAACCGCCACAACCCTCAACACAAACTACCCCTACACTACTTAACTACCTAACCCTCCCCCACCCACCTCTAAGCTAAAACAAACACTTGGTAGTTAAGTAGTGTAGGGGTAGTTTGGGTTGGGGGTTGTGGCGGTATAGGGGTTAATAGGTTAGGGGTATTAGCAGTATAGGGGTTAAATAGAGTACAGGGTGTTTGTGGTGGGCTATTGGTGGTATAGCGGTTAGGTAGTGTAGGGGTGTTTGCAGTAGGCTATTGGGGGTATAGGGGTATGGTAGTGTTGGGGTGTTTGCATTAGGCTATTGGCAGTTTAGTGATTAATAGTTTCAGAAGTTTATTGCTTTGGGCTTATGGAAGTTTAGGGGTTAGTTTGAGGTGGTGGGTTATGGCGGTTTAGGGGTACATAGGTAAAGTTATTAGGCTTGGTGCAATATATTTAAAAAGGATCCTTTACTTTACATCGCAGCCAATGTTGGTGCTTGGAATATTTCACCAGCATCACCATCCATTGTGATGTATAGTAAAACGCCCCTCTGCGATGCTGCCTTTAAAGAGTAATGTCACCGCTTTGAATGCTTTTGCTGGCATTCTCGACATCGCATAAGATTTTGAATATATCTCTGCCTTGCAGCAATTTTGATCATCAGGGCCTCAGTGAGTTCAGCTCCTGTGAAATCTGCACTACAATTTCTCTCCAAGCAGGAGAATCTTTTAACAACAGGCGCTAGATCTGGAGGGACTTTTGAGAGGAGTGTTTACAAGGTGGCTAAGATATTGCCGGTTACAGCATTTTTTATTTCTTCAACTTATAAAACTGACTTTACACTATCTCTCACTCTTTCTAAACAATTATGGGCCAGATTACAAGTTGCGAGCAAGCAATGTGCGCTGGTATTACAAGTAATCACAATCTGAGCACAAGCTCTCGTTCACATTGCTAGGAAGCAGGGCGCTCACGAGAGTGTGCTTCCATAGGCTCCTATGGGATATACACATATTAACACATAAATATACATGTAAATAATCACATACATACTGTATATATTTACATAGCGGTCTAAGGGAACACACAGTTCCCATAGACCACAATGTAAAGGCACTTGTCAGTGCCGTTTTTTTTTTTTTTTTGTAACACTCCACTCCCACCAACTTTAGACCCCAAAAACTGCCTAGTGCAAAAAAGCTACATTTTTTTAAATTGCATTTGTGGAATTTTTTAGAATATTAACCAGAGATCTAATCTAGCCCTATGTCTTTTAAATTCTCCAATGCGTAGTATTTGTGTTACTTCCGAGAGATTTCTAGAGAACACTACTAGCTCCATTCTTCCTAGATTTACTTAAAGCTGGAACCAAGGTTTAAGGCAATCCTCATTGCAGAAGAGAGGAGGAAAATTTTTCCAAACTGTAAAATATCATTAACATCCACAAACATTCTAGAACTTTACTACAAAATTTAAACCCCATTCAAAGCATTAGATAGATGTTGGAAAGCATGCTGGGAAAAAGGTACACTTCTCTATATTTGGTAGAAATGCCCAAGGTTACAGCCTTTTAAGAATTTAGTTGAACTGTTCCTATGCTTTTTATTTAGACCAGAGTTTAACTTAAGCCCAAAAATTGCACTTTTAAATCTGCCACCTGAATTCCCCTGTATGCTTTACAATAAATATGCGAGTGAGAAAACCCGATGCATGCTAACTTCAGGACCTTGGATATCACGACCGTGCTAACTTTTTCTCCCCATAGCCTTAAATAGAGAGAGCAGAAGAAAAAAATCTAACACATCTCTCTCGGGCTAACCAGACAGATATTTAGGTCTAATGTAGTGACAGGTTAGCGCATATGAAGAATTAGTTATATTAAGCTGCGTTATGTAAATATTAAATATTTAAAAATAATATATATACAGTAAGTCCCCTACTTACGAACATTCAAGTTACGAACTTTCAAAGATACAAACATGTGGTTTGCATGTCAAATCTTGGAAGTTAGTTCCGTGTCTGCCAGATGCGGTTGTGCTGCAGTGTACTTTAGAATACAGTACAAGCACAGGATGTCTGGAAACAAGCGTAAAAGCAGCGGGGATGCTGTGGGGACTTCTAAAAAGTGCCAAGCCATAACGATAGAAACAAAAGTTAAAATAATTGAGAAATTGGACCGAGGTGAAAAGATGATAGACGATGCTCGTTCTTATAGCATGAATCGTTCAACCATTGGCACAATTCTAAAGAATAAGGACAAGATCATGGAACATGTGAAGTCTGCTGTGCCAATGATGTCAACAATAATATCCAAAAAGCATGGAAAAGTGATAGAGGAGATGTTGACACTTCTCAGTGTGTGGATGCAGGATCAGCATCAACGTTGAGTCCCACTTAGCTTAATGCTGGTCCAAGAAAAAGCTAAAAGCCTGTATGAAGACTTGAAGAAGAAACGCAGAGAATCAGAAGGTGCATCTGAAGAATTAGATGGTGCATCTTTTAATGCCAGTCATGGATGGTTTCAAAGGTTCAAGGCTAGAGCCAAGCTTCACAACATAAAAGTAAGTGGTGATGCAGCGAGTCAGATACAGTAACTGCCCAGGAATCTCCTGTAACGCTTCGAGAAATTATTGATGAAGGTGCTTATTTACCTGAGCAGGTTTTTAATGTAGACGAGACAGGCCTGTATTGGAAGAGGATGCCAGACTCAAGTTACATCAGTAAGGAGGAAAAGGTGATGCCGGGAAATAAAGCAGCAAAGGACAGGCTAACTCTGTTGTTTGGTGGCAATGCTTCTGGTGGTATGAAGCTGAAACCTCTCTTAGTTTATCATGCAGATAACCCAAGAGCCCTTAAAAACATCGCTAAGGGCTCTCTTCCTGTTGTATGGAAGAGTAACTCCAAAGCCTGGGTTACACAGGCCATTTTCCAGGACTGTTTTTTCCACCACTTTATCCCAGAGATAGTGAAATTTTGCATGGAGAAAAATGTCCCATTTAACATTCTTTTGCTGCTCTACAATGCTCTGGGACACCCCCCATTCATGGATGACTTTTATCCCAACATCAAAGTAGTGCATCTGCCACGAATATTATGGAGCTCATCCAACCTATGGACCAGGGAGTTATTGTGACTTTCAAGAAATATTATTTTACACACTTTTTGTCAAGCAATAAAGGCGATTGACGAATCAGCAATATCCTTGCAACAATTTTGGAAAGACTATAACATCTACAAGGCCATAAAAAACATTGACTTTACTTGGCATGAGGTTACAGCTGTCACCATGAATGGAGTTTGGAAGAACCTTTGCCCACAGTATGTTCACGGATCTCGTGGATTTGAGAAAGAAGGTGAGGAGTCCAAAGAGGTCCTCAGCAACTTAGTGACCCTCAGCGAGAAGCTGGAGCTACATCTGCAAGAGGATAACTTAATTGAACTCCTTGATGTACAACATGAGGAGCTTACTAATGAGGACTTGATAGAATTGGAGGCCCAGAGAAAGGACGAAGAGAGCCAAGTAGGAAAAGAAGTAACTGAAGAACCAAAAAGATTCACAACACAGAAAATGGCAAGGGGTTTTTCTTTATTTGAGGAGGCAATGTTAGTTTTTGAGGCACAGGACCCAAATGTAGAACGGTACACAAAGGTTGCAGCAGCCGTTAAAAATTTCATCCAGTGTTACCGTGTCATCTATGATGAGAAAAAAAAAGCTACTACCCAGACGTCACTGGATCGTTTTTTCAAGAGGGTAGATAGAATTGAATACAGCAAGGAACCAGAACCTGTGCCATCAACATCAGCTGTGAGTGAAATTGCAGCTCGCCCTCTATCTCCTATTGCTGACGATCCTTCTCCATCTCCCGCCTCTCCCTCCTCCAGTCAGTTACTTGCCTGTTCACTCCATGCCAGCCCCTGTATGTCAGCTGTTGTACTATACATGGTACAAGACAAGATTAAAAACATTTTATTCTTAGTAGTTTATTTTTTCATGTACAATACTACTGTACAGTACATGTATTGTTTGTTATTATGTACTACTGTTCATTAAAAATGTTTTCTTTACAGTATTGTTTGTTTTTTATGTACTACTGTACTGTAATTTGTGTGAAAAGCATAATAAACTGAGGTTTATAATACTTTTCACATAAATTACAATACAGTTGGACTTACGAACAAAGTGGACTTACGAATGTGCTCCCGGAACTGAACTTGTTCGTAAGTAGGGGACTTACTGTTTTTATATATATATATATATATATATATATATATATATATATATATATATATATATATATATATATATATATATATATATATATATATATCCTCCATGTGTATCTGCACTCACAATGTCATATAGTCAGCAACCAGGGTGCCAGATCAGTAATATTCACAGCGATCTTCAACAAAGGACTGTACTCACTGGATTTCCAAAAAAATACTTATTTATTAGGTAACGTTTCTGGATTCGCAAACCCCTTCCTCAAACCAGAATAGACATGCAACTAAACACAGTGATATATAAATACATTAAGCCCCACCCACCACCAAATCAAAACAGTGAATTGCGCCAAAAATGGGGTTGTCATGGTGATAACCCCTATACCCCTCGGTGTAACCATACTACTAATCCCAAAAGGTCAAATAATACAGATGCTAACATAACCATATGAGTCATTAGATATGTCAATTAATAAATACTTATAGACATCTATGAGTCCCTGTTCAATCCTTAGTTAAATCATTAGATCAGAGGCAAAGGTATACTTAATGGTATCATAGTTAATGACAAGCATTCAATCATATAAGGTAGTTCTATACATATCAGTTTATGGCAGGATTACATATAGCAATCTATAACATGCAGTCACAGTGGTAATACAAATGTGTCAAATCATACCCGACATACACTGTTCACTTAGCATAATGAATTTATATTGTTGATCCATTCTAAATCTTATGAGAATGTGAGCCCTCCAAAACATAATAGCGGTGTTGTATGTGCCGAGTACAAATGTCAACTCGTGTTTACAAACTATGTACACAAAAGCCTTATGCCGGTATCTGCCATCATAACTTATGAAGCGTAACACAAAAGTCACTTACTTTGTATCAGCACAAGCCCCAAGTGTTGTATAGGTAGGATCGTGCCTGATCCTAATATAAGACGCGCCAACAGTGAACAGCTCCTGCGCCTGTAGTGTCCGTTAGCCTAGCGCATGGCTAATTTGCATAAGCCGATGACGTATGCGTGTGTGTTCACGCGTTGTCACGGTAACCCTGATGCCATCTAAACATAAATGGTGTGCGATCCCCACAGTCTATTGTGCTTATGTCAGCTAAGGCAAAATGTTCAAAGCTGTGTCACATTTCAGCAGCCTCATTTCACATCGGCATAACTTAGTATGTAAAAAGGTAAAGCAAGGTGTGTATACTGAAGAGTTATACTCTGTCCAATTAAGAGCCATGACATATACACAGTCATATAACTATTGTTAGAGATGGAGAGGGATGCATTTGTATTATAAATGCTACAGTATATTTCTACCATCCTATTAACATGTGTGTGGTGACAATTTAAGCACAACAGGGTGATCCACATTGCGTATATATATTTAGAGTATACAAATATATAAACATATGATATTTGACAATAAAGCATGAGACCTTGTGCCTGGACCCTCAGTTGTCCATACAGCGGAACCTCAAACTATATCATTGGTTCACTGTTATAAGTGGCAATCAAAGTTTAGCCCTGATGTCCTTAGCTTATCAACAGAGGCGTGTTATTAATGTAAAGTTAGCACTCTTAGACATGCATTAGTCTATCCACTCAGGTATTTCATGTGTTTGGTTGTTGTCCATCTATACAGGTTCCACAAAGTGACCTTCAACCAGTCCCAGAGTATCCAAGGTACCCTTCCATTACCCATATGCCATGTACTAATGTGACCTGCTTACCTCTGTGTGCTGCCACCAAATCGGTCCATAAAATACTCATAAGTAGGTCCCACCAAGTGTGTATCACACTAGGGCATATGAAACTCACTGGTTAGTTAACCACCTAGAGTATGACAAAGCAGGGTCAAATTGGTGTGTAATATCCGTACAAAAGTCCAGCCATTATTTGTGTCCCACAATTGCGGGTGTAGGTGTGTCATCACACGAGCGGACTAGGAGGTAGTAGGATAATATTAGTATCAAAGGAAGCAGCGCCAGTCATTAGACATATTCAGGCCATTAGGGTATAGGGTACCAAGTCTATGAATCCATCTGGACTCCATCCGGAGTAGGGTTGTATCCCTATCTCCACCTCGTTTGAGAGCTGGAACGTGGTCAATTAAGATAAACCTTAAGTCAGTAACTCTATGTTGGGCCAAGAGAAAATGTCTTGCGACAGGTTGGTCCGATGCTCCTTTATCCAAAGCGCTCCTTATTGCAGATCTGTGATTAGCCATCCTCAGTCGTGCGTTGTCCGTCGTCTTTCCAACATAAAATTGGCCACAACAGCAGCTTAACAAGTAGATCACATGGGTAGTTGTACAGGTGATGAAGTGTCTTATTGTGTACTTCTGAGTCGTGTGTGGATGTCTGAAAACTTTACATGGGATCATTCCACTGCATGTAGTGCATCCCAGGCATCTATAACAGCCTTTCTTCTTGGTTTTAAGCCATTGTTCTTTCATATAGCATTGTTGTGGGTCTGTGGACATGAGTAGGTCCCTAAGGCTCCTTCCACGTCTGTACCCCATTATGGGAGGATCCATATGTTCAAAAGGTAATCCCGGATCTGTCGCTAGGATCTCTCATCTCTTTCTGATGTCCTGTGCCATCCTCTCCTTCCCTTTATTGTAGGTGGTGGTAAAAATCATCCTCTCTTTTCTAGTCTGTTCCAGACGGTTGGCCTGGTTTCCCTCCTGGGTGGTCACTTCATCTATAACACTTCGAATAAGTTCCATTTTGTATCCTCTTTGTAGGAACTTTTCAGTCATCATTTGTAGTTGTGTTTCATGGTTACTGGTTTCAGTGTTGTTTCTTAATACCCGGATCATCTGTGACTTTATGATCGCCTTTCTGGTGTGTGGAGGATGGTTGCTGGTTGCTTCAAGTATTGAATTCCTGTCCGTAGGCTTGGTATAGAGAGTAGTAAATAGTTTGTCCTGTTTCTTGTAAATTCTGAGGTCTAGGAAGTCAATGCAATTCAGATCATACTTTAGCTCAAATTTAATAGGGGACTCAAGTGCGTTTAGTCTTGCTACCCAATCATTCAATGAGTCCTCTGTGCCCTGCCATATTAGAAATACATCGTCTATATATCTTTTGTAGTGTCTTACTGTATCTATGTTGTACACATCTATGATGTCACGCTCATGGGGACAGCAATGGGGTCAAATATGGCCCCATCATATGCTAATCTTTACATGGAGCACTATGAGCGTGACATCATAGACGTGTACAACATAGATACAGTAAGACACTACAAATGATATATAGACAATGTCTTTCTAATATGGCAGGGCACAGAGGACTCATTGAATGATTGGGTAACAAGACTAAACGCACTTGAGTCCCCTATTAAATTTGAGCTTAAGTATGATCTGAATTGCATTGACTTCCTAGACCTCAGAATCTACAAGAAACAGGACAAACTATTTACTACTCTCTATACCAAGCCTACGGACAGGAATTCAATACTTGAAGCAACCAGCAACCATCCTCCACACACCAGAAAGGCGATCATAAAGTCACAGATGATCCGGGTATTAAGAAACAACACTGAAACCAGTAACCGTGAAACACAACTACAAATGATGACTGAAAAGTTCCTACAAAGAGGATACAAAATGGAACTTATTCGAAGTGTTATAGATGAAGTGACCACCCAGGAGGGAAACCAGGCCAACCGTCTGGAACAGACTAGAAAAGAGAGGATGATTTTTACCACCACCTACAATAAAGGGAAGGAGAGGATGGCACAAGACATCAGAAAGAGATGGGAGATCCTAGCGACAGATCCGGGATTACCTTTTGAACATATGGATCCTCCCATAATGGGGTACAGACGTGGAAGGAGCCTTAGAGACCTACTCATGTCCACAGACCCACAACAATGCTATATGAAAGAACAATGGCTTAAAACCAAGAAGAAAGGCTGTTATAGATGCCTGGGATGCACTACATGCAGTGGAATGATCCCATGTAAAGTTTTCAGACATCCACACATGACTCAGAAGTACACAATAAGACACTTCATCACCTGTACACCTACCCATGTGATCCACTTGTTAAGCTGCTGTTGTGGCCAATTTTATGTTGGAAAGACGACGGACAACGCACGACTGAGGATGGCTAATCACAGATCTGCAATAAGGAGCGCTTTGGATAAAGGAGCATCGGACCAACCTGTGGCAAGACATTTTCTCTTGGCCCAACATAGAGTTACTGACTTAAGGTTTATCTTAATTGACCACGTTCCAGCTCTCAAACGAGGTGGAGATAGGGATACAACCCTACTCCGGATGGAGTCCAGATGGATTCATAGACTTGGTACCCTATACCCTAATGGCCTGAATATGTCTAATAACTGGCGCTGCTTCCTTTGATACTAATATTATCCTACTACCTCCTAGTCCGCTCGTGTGATGACACACCTACACCAGCAATTGTGGGACACAAATAATGGCTGAACTTTTGTACGGATATTACACACCAATTTGACCCTGCTTTGTCATACTCTAGATGGTTAACTAACCAGTGAGTTTCATATGCCCTAGTGTGATACACACTTGGTGGGACCTACTTATGAGTATTTTATGGACCGATTTGGTGGCAGCACACAGAGGTAAGCAGGTCACATTAGTACATGGCATATGGGTAATGGAAGGGTACCTTGGATACTCTGGGACTGGTTGAAGGTCACTTTGTGGAACCTGTATAGATGGACAACAACCAAACACATGAAATACCTGAGTGGATAGACTAATGCATGTCTAAGAGTGCTAACTTTACATTAATAACACGCCTCTGTTTTTTTTTTTTTTTTTTTTTTTTGAAAGAAGTTTTATTGATATTTTGTGTCAAATACAGAAAAAGGAAGAAAAAAAAAAAACATTAAGTTGTTTCAGCACAACAAATCCAGCAAAATGTTATACATATTTATCTGCATGCGTATTACACTAGTTTCATCAGTTCAGATAACATTTTTGTCTTAATATAATGTCGAGTTTTACCTTCCAAACTATGTTACTAATCTCATCACTCCTTTCCATTTTTAATTAACAATACATAAGAAGCGAGAGCAACAACAAAAAAGAAAAAAATATTCAAACTCACTTTCGGTCACATGAGTACATAATTACTCTTATCAACATTTCAATATGGCGTATATAGTTTTTAACTTAACTCTTATTCAGTCAGGTATATTTCCCCCAAACCCAAAAAGAAAAGAAAAAAAAAAAAGGAAATTAATATACCCCTCCCATCTCCCCCCCTCTCCCCATAGGCCGGCCATCTTTATTCAAATAACCATTCTCCTCTAAGTCTACAGTTTTCTATGTATACTGTATTATCAAACTTTTTAATTATTCGCTTCTGTTCTTCTAAATCTTGGGTTTTAACCCACCTTCCCCATTTATCAAAAAAACGGGCGATATTAGTTTCTATATGGGACAAAGTATCTTGAAGTTCTATCAAGAATTGGTGGTGAGTATTTTCCTTAATCGCTATTAGGGTTGGAGTTTTATCTTTCTTCCACCCTTTTAATATGAGATTCCTTGTTATTAGAATCACTAATGTTATAAATTTTCTACACATTAAATGTTCTTTCTTATAGTGGAAAAAAATGACCTGATCTGCTTGTAGCCTGATTTGGGTCTCATATATGTTGCCTAGCCAATAGTTTATTTCCCCCCATAATTTTTGTATTCTTGGGCATGACCAGAAACTATGTAGCAAGTTTGTACTTTGTTGCCTACATTTTATACATAATGCTCCCTCTCCGGTGCCTCCCCACTTGGCGATTTTCTCAGGAGTAATATATACCATCCACATTATCTTAGTATGTTGCTCCCTCATAGGGATAGCTAGCGATGCCTCTTCTACCCTCGCTACACTTTTCACCATTATCTGTGTACTGAGATTCTTGAAAAATACATCTCTCCATTTTGCGACCCCTAATTCAATATATTGTTTGTGATTTCTATTATTTATTATGTTATAGAGAAGTGAGATAGAGTATTTACCCTGTTTGATTAAATTGATAACCGGGATTAGTGCTGTAAGCTCCCAGTTATTCCCCTGCAGTTGAATTAGTTTCAAACAGTAATGTCTGACTTGTAGGAATGAGAAGAGGTGTCTATCTGCCAGACTATATCTATTCTTAATTACTTCAAATTCTTCAACCGTCATTGCCTCTTGATTAATTTTAACTAATTGTATAGGTTTAGATAATCCCTTTTCTCTCCATCGTGTGAAGATTCCCGAAGGAAGACCCTGTTTAAACCCTGGATTTCCCTCTATAGACAAAAATTTAGTTGCGAAGGGCTTTAGGCCTAGAAATTTACATGTCCTATGCCAAGCCACTATTGTATCTTTGAAGAAATCTATTTTTTTAACATAGTCTGGAAGATTTTTAATTTCTAAGTGAAGAACATTTTTTAAGCAGAACGGTTTTATTAAGCCATTTTCTATGTCTAAGAGGGAAAAATGATTACTCTCCAAGAGCCAGTCTAAGGCAATCTTCGTAACTGCCACTAAGTTATACATTTCAATATTAGGGAGTCCTAAGCCTAGATATTCTTTTTTAAGGACTAGTTTTTGATAACTAATCCTGGGTTTCTTACCCATCCATATGTAATCTTTGATCGCAGAATTAATTATCTTAATCTCCTGTTTTTTAATTAAGAAGGGTATATTCTGAAACAAATATAGCAGCCTTGGAAGTGCAATCATCTTTAACAAGTTTATTTTGCCGGAGATCGAGAGTGGGAGAGATTTCCATCTTTTAAGGGTTTCAGAAAATTGTCTTGCACCATTACAAATATTTAAAGAATACCATTCCATAGGGTTATTGGAGATCTTAATCCCCAGATAAGTAATATGTTTACTTACTTCCCTGAAGATCTTATCTTCTGATGTCTGTTTTTTTTGTAACCACAGAACTTCAGATTTGTTTCTATTAATATTATACCCTGAAAAGGAACCAAAGTTTTCTATGATTTGACAAATTTGATTGAAGCTCTCACAAGACTTTCTAGAAAATACCAAAAGATCATCAGCATATACAGCTAGTTGCACATTTTTACCTCCTACCTCTATCCCTTGAATCTTATCCCTCAGGGCGATCAGTAAAGGTTCTAGGGCTAGATTGAAAATTAGGTGGGACAGGGGGCATCCCTGTCTTGTCCCTCTTAAAAGAGGGAAATAAGATGTTTTATTGTTATTTATAACAATTGCTGCCCTGGACTCCCTATACAGCATCTCAATTGTGTTAAGGCATTTCCCTTCGTACCCAAATTTTTTAAGAGCGGTGACAAGATGGTCCCATGTAACTGAATCGAAGGCTTTGCTTGCATCCAGTGATATTATTGCAATATCTTCTTTATTTAGTTTCTTGTTATATTTATTCTTATACCAGTGGTCTATAATTGTTAAGAAGACCTTCCTCAAATTAGTGTTTGAGGATCTTCCCTTCATAAATCCTGTTTGATCAGAGTGTATTATAGTATCAAGTGACCCTTGTATCCTTTTAGCTAATATACTGGTTAATATCTTATAGTCCATGTTCAAAAGTGAGATGGGCCTATAAGAATCAATCAACTGTGGGTCCTTTCCTGGTTTAGGTATTACAATTATTGTAGACTCATTGAAGTCTGCTAATGGTTTTAACTGACCATTCCAAAATTTATTCATTAGGATAGTTAACGTTGGGGTTATTTCATCGTTCAAAATTTTATAAAACTCAGATGGCATGCCATCTGGGCCTGCTGCTTTATTGTTCGCCATTGCTTTAATTATCTGACTTATTTCTATTTCTGTAATGGGTTTATTAATACCATTTAGCTGACTACTCTCCAAACGAGGATTTGTTAGTGAAGCCCAGAATTTTTCCTTTTTATCTAGATTTATGGGTTGTGTTGAGTATAATTCTGAGAAATACTCAAGGAAATCTTTTTGTATGTCTTCGGTGTTTGTCCATATTTGGTCTTTATGTTTAATTTTAGTTATAAAGTTTTTAGTCTTATGATTTTTATCTATACGGGCTAAGAAGCTGCCTACCTTATTCCCATACCTGTAAAACTGTGTACAAGTTTTTATATTCTCTTTGATTTCATTTTGTAATAGATAGTCATCTCTATTTTTTTTAGCCTGTAAATATTTCTGCCAGTTGGCCCTATTTTTTTCCTGTATATAGTTAGAATATTTGTTGATTAAGCAGTTAGTTACCTGTTGTCTTTGTAAATTCATTTTTTTCTTTAATCGTATTAGGTATGTTGTAATCTCTCCTCTAAGCACTGCTTTAGCCGCATTCCAGAATATATGAGTTTTGTCTAAAAAGCCTTCATTAAATCGTTTATAATCAGCCCACTTCTCTTTTAAAAAATTTACAAATCTAGTGTTTTTTATCAAGTATTTCGGGAAAAAGAATTGGTTACTTTTCCTATCCTTCTTCTTAAGATTCATCACAATTACAATAGGGGCATGATCTGAGATTGTAATCATATCTATATATATTTCTTGTATTGCGTCAAGTGATTTCTCTGAGACCAAAAAATAATCTATCCTAGATAAGGTTTTTTTAGATTTTGAACAACATGTATACTCCCTGTCTTCTGGATGTATAACTCTAAAGCCGTCAAAAATTTTTAGGTCTTGCTGAAATTTCTTTATTATGTTGGATTCTCTCTTTCTCTTAGCTATTGTTGTTTTGTCCAGTGTCTTCTCCCCTGTTTGCGTTGTACTATCTCTACATCTATCTAGTATGCTATTTGGGGCAATATTAAAATCTCCTCCTATGATTAATGTGTTGCCAGAATATTTAAGTAGTTTGTCCCTCAATATCTGCCAGAATCTTATATCTTCCTCATTTGGGCCATATACATTACATATAACAAATTTTTTTTCCTCTACTACCACTTCCATTATAATGTATCTGCCTTCCTCATCTCGGATTAAATTATCTATTTTGTATTCTAAGTTTTTACTAAATAATATAGCTACTCCTTTCTTCCTTTGATATCCTGAGGTGAATATGACCTCCTTAACCCATCCTCCTTTTAATTTAGCCGCCTCTTCTCCCTTCAAATGAGTCTCCTGTAAGAGTAGTATTTGAGTTCCCAGCTTTTTTGCATACCTCAAGATGGCTTTACGTTTGATGGGTGATGTAATTCCATCTACGTTCCATGAAACGATTTTCAAACTCATTTTTCCATTTTACTTAAGGTAAGGAAAAAAAAAGCTGGGAACTAAGGAGAGGGGAAGAAGTCCACATAGCAGGGAGAGGAAGAGAGAGTGGGAGGGGGAGAAAGGAAAAAAAAAAAAAAAAAAAAAAACACATAAATCCCATATTTTAATTCTTATACATTTGAGTTTCCTTAAAATAACTTTAACTGTAACCCTCCAATAAAAACACACCCTCAGGCTATTTGAATTTATAGCCATTATTTCACTATGAAAACCTATTAGACCTACAATAATCTTCCTATTTCTCCAGACTATCTCTATTATTTTCTAAGAATTTATTAACTTCCTCACTGTCAGTAAAAATTTTGTTTCCTTGCCTAGTTTGAATGCTAAGTCTAGCTGGGTACAGGAGTCTAGCTCTATATCCCTCCTGGATCAATTTCGTACAAATCGGAGCTAATGTGCGCCTTTTATTTGATGTTTCATATGAAAAATCATTAAATAGTAAAATTTTCTTTCCTTTATAATTAATTTCGCCATTTGCCTTTCTATAAGCATTCATAATTTGGATCTTTCCTTGGAAATTTAGTAATTTCATAATAATCGGTCTGTTCCCTTTATTTCTCCCTTCCTCATTCCTCTCTGGGCCTATTCTGTGAATTCGTTCGATCACTATATCGTGATCTTCTGCTCTAATCTTTAATAGTCCCATTAGTTCTACTTCAACAAATTTTTTAAGATCTTTTTCTTGTATTTCTTCCGTTAAGCCAATGAGGCGTAAGTTGTTTCTCCTGGCTCTATTTTCTATGTCCTCTATTTTATTTTTCAAACTTTCAATTTGAGTGGACATAGTATGAAAAGCCTGTTCCCTCTGTATAGCCCCATCTTCAATGTCTGAGATTCTTTGCTCTACATTGTTTAGTCTATTTGCAAACTGTTTGATCTCTAATGTTAGTGTAGAAATATTATTTTGTATCATCTCAAATTTAGGCGTAAATAATGCGTCCAACTGTTTTATTAACTCTTCATTGTTCGAATTCTGGCTAAGGCTTGTTTCAATTGCTCCCCCATGGGGTTCTAATGAAATTCTACTCCCCTTTCTTTCCTGATTTTTGTTTCTAGAGGACATATTTGGTGAGGTAGTTTTACTTTTATTTAAATATTTTTCCATATATACTTCTAAAATTGAGTAACAAAATTATAGTGATTATATTTACTAGTGACTCGCAAAATTTTAACTATTCTCTTCTCTCTCCCTTTCCCCTAGTTCTTCCTTTTCTCTCTTTTTGGGAGACAAGAAAAAGAAAGAAGTGCACTTTTCTATCTCACAGTGACATCCTCACCTTGAGTGCTTTAATTATTCACAGACCCTCTTGGTCAAAAAGAAAAAAAAACGACAAGTTTAATTTAACCCGTGTGTTCACTATTTCTAGTGTTAGTGTAGTCTAACTCTACTTTCCTCGTGTGTTCCCCTTTCCTTCTTTTTTTTTTTCTTTTTTTTTCCCTTTTTTTCTCTTCCCTTTTTTTTTTTCCCCCCCTTAAACCTTGTGTTTAAAGTGTATAAGATTACTCTATCTTAAAACCTCAATACAGAAATAATACTCACAGTATGTATCTATCAGGTCTTTTTGATATTATATCCTTTAACCTCTCCGTTATTTTACTACAGATTCCCCTTGTAGTCTTATCTCCAACTGAGCAGTAAATTTAAACCTTCCTGCACTCCATGTATACTTTGCTCACCCTCCCGCGGTGCAGGATTTAATATAAGTCACCTTATATAATAATTTAACCACTCCTATGTCTGGGGATCCACATGTATTCTTACAAATGCAAAGCCTTTTTGCTATGGTAAATTCACATATATTTTCAAGGTTTTATCTCACATTTATCCACCTAACTTAATAGTAGGTTCTACTTTAGTGTCTTATCATTAATCTCCCTATCAATATCACTATTGATCAGCAACAATGTCATATGTGAACTATACACAGTACTTCAGTTATTCTCTAAGTCATGCCATCATTATCAGTAATACTCATCAGCACTGCCACAGATAGAATATATGCATTACTACAGTTAATCACTGAGTCCTCAGTATCTATATTGCAGAGTTCTCTTAAAGTCCTTAAAATTTTAAGGTTCTTTTAAAGTCCTTAGGTGTATCTTTAGGCCTTTTGCCCGGTTCTTCTCTGGCAATTCTTTACTTATGTAGTGTTTTTAATGCTTATCCCAGCAGCAGTCTCTGCTTTGCTTAATCCCTGGTTTCTTAAGGATGTTGTATAAAGTCTTTCACTATGGGTAGCAAAGGGTCAGGGGGGGGGAAAGACAGCAATTGCCAGGTCCTACTCTCGCAGGAACCCCTTAATGCTTTAACTGTGGGTATACACCTGGCCCTCCCCCCCCTCTCTCTGCCCAAGTTTCCAAGCAGACCCAAGAAACACAGCAGCAGGATCCAAAAGCAAACTAACAGTTAATAGGTTTTCACTTATCTTAGTCGTGGAGTGGTTTCAGCCTCTGTCGCTCTCTGGAGCCGCAAGCTCTCATCTCCTTAGTTTCCCTTTTACAATAAGGACTTGACGGTAGGCACAGTGAATATTTACACTCCGGTTCCCGTGGGACCTTCTGTGCCGGTGACTCGGTTGTCTTGTCACCTTGCTGTTTTTCCCCAGGGGCGGGATCCTGATGCCTGGGCGCTCTCACCGCTACTGCCGCTCACCACTCCCTTCGTGGGTCCCCGCGGCTGGCGTGTACCTCCCGGTGATCAGACAGCTACCTCCTCAGCGAGTTCTCTCAGCCTGGATCAGGCCAGCTGCCGGTAACCTCCGGTCTCCGTTTTGGCCTTTGCGAATCCTGGACGGGATTAGTTTCACCCGCCTATAGGCACTCAGCTTCTCGATATTGCCTCAGGCCGCCAGGTACAGACAGCGTTCTCCACACGCGACTGTGCGCCTAGCCCCTCCTACCGGAAGTCCAGAATCTCTATTATTTCAATAACACGCCTCTGTTGATAAGCTAAGGACATCAGGGCTAAACTTTGATTGTCACTTATAACAGTGAACCAATGATATAGTTTGAGGTTCCGCTGTATGGACAACTGAGGGTCCAGGCACAAGGTCTCATGCTTTATTGTCAAATATCATATGTTTATATATTTGTATACTCTAAATATATATACGCAATGTGGATCACCCTGTTGTGCTTAAATTGTCACCACACACATGTTAATAGGATGGTAGAAATATACTGTAGCATTTATAATACAAATGCATCCCTCTCCATCTCTAACAATAGTTATATGACTGTGTATATGTCATGGCTCTTAATTGGACAGAGTATAACTCTTCAGTATACACACCTTGCTTTACCTTTTTACATACTAAGTTATGCCGATGTGAAATGAGGCTGCTGAAATGTGACACAGCTTCGAACATTTTGCCTTAGCTGACATAAGCACAATAGACTGTGGGGATCGCACACCATTTATGTGTAGATGGCATCAGGGTTACCGTGACAACGCGTGAACACACACGCATACGTCATCGGCTTATGCAAATTAGCCATGCGCTAGGCTAACGGACACTACAGGCGCAGGAGCTGTTCACTGTTGGCGCTTCTTATATTAGGATTAGGCACGATCCTACCTATACAACACTTGGGGCTTGTGCTGATACAAAGTAAGTGACTTTTGTGTTACGCTTCATAAGTTATGATGGCAGATACCGGCATAAGGCTTTTGTGTACATAGTTTGTAAACACGAGTTGACATTTGTACTCGGCACATACAACACCGCTATTATGTTTTGGAGGGCTCACATTCTCATAAGATTTAGAATGGATCAACAATATAAATTCATTATGCTAAGTGAACAGTGTATGTCGGGTATGATTTGACACATTTGTATTACCACTGTGACTGCATGTTATAGATTGCTATATGTAATCCTGCCATAAACTGATATGTATAGAACTACCTTATATGATTGAATGCTTGTCATTAACTATGATACCATTAAGTATACCTTTGCCTCTGATCTAATGATTTAACTAAGGATTGAACAGGGACTCATAGATGTCTATAAGTATTTATTAATTGACATATCTAATGACTCATATGGTTATGTTAGCATCTGTATAATACTGAGGTTTATTTGACCTTTTGGGATTAGTAGTATGGTTACACTGAGGGGTATAGGGGTTATCACCATGACAACCCCATTTTTGGTGCAATTCACTGTTTTGATTTGGTGGTGGGTGGGGCTTAATGTATTTATATATCACTGTGTTTAGTTGCATGTCTATTCTGGTCTGAGGAAGGGGTTTGCGAATCCCGAAACGTTACTTAATAAATAAGTATTTTTTGGAAATCCAGTGAGTGCAGTCCTTTGTTGAAGATCGCTATATGTATATATATATATATACAGTATATATACACACAGGGGTTGAAAAATCCAGTTGTCTGGTGGTCGATTTAGGAATTTGTTGGGACGACTTAGGAATATAGGCTAAAGATTTTTTTATTGCTTTTTTTAATTTTATTTTCCCCATTTCTCCCCCACAATAATTTCCCACTCGCAATCAGGGCCGTTTCTAGGGGCGTGCAGACCGGGCAGTGGCCCGGGGTGCAATAGGGAGCAGTGGGGAGCACTCTGGGTCTCTCGCTCCCCTCTGTAACTCTCTCTCTCCCCTCTGTGTCTCTCTCTCTTATGTGTGTCTCTCCCTCCCCTCTGTGTGTCTCTCCCCTCTCTCTGTGTCTCTCGCCCTTCTGTCTCTCTCTCCCCTCTGTGTCTCTCTCTGTCCCCTCTGTGTCTCTCTCTCTATCCCTTCTGTGTGTGTGTGTCTGTCTCTCTCTCTATCTCCACTCTCTCTCTCTCTCCCCCGTCTCTCTCCCTCTTTCCCCTCTGGGACTCTCTCCCTCCCCCCTGTTTGTCTGTCTCTCTCTCTCTCTCTCCCCCGTCTCTCTCCCTCTTTCCCCTCTGGGACTCTCTCCCTCCCCCCTGTTTGTCTGTCTGTTTCCCCTCTGTGTCTTTCTCTCTCTATCCCCTCTGTGTATCTCTCTCTGTCCCCTCTGTCTCTCTCACTTCCCTCTGTCTTCTCTCTCACCCCTATTTGTGTTTCCCTCCCCTCTGTATCTCTCTCCCCCTTCTGTGTATCTCTCTCCTCTCTGTGTCTCTCTCCCCGCCAGTGTATATATCTCTCCCCCCTCTGTGTGTCTCTCTCTCTTCCCTCTGTGTGTGTCTCTCTGTGTGTGTCTCTCTCCCCTCTCTGTGTCTCTCTCTCCCCTGTGTGTCTCTCTCTCCCCTGTGTGTCTCTCTCTCCCCTGTGTGTCTCTCTCTCTTCCCTCTGTCTCTCTCTTTCCCCTCTGTGTCTCTCTCTCTCCCCTCTGTTTCTCTCTCTCCCTTCTGTATCTCGCTCTTCCCTCTGTCTCTCTATCTCCTCTGTAAAATCCAAAATAAGTTCAGCACTCAAGCAGGTATAAAAGGTGTGCAAGCTGTCAGGGTATACACCAAATACCCCAAACGAAAGTCCAAAAGAAAAGAATGCAGCAGCATCACCAATACTGTTAAAGGTTTATTAAACCAAAGGCAATAAAAAACATTTCGGACCAAAGTCCTTAATCATGTGTCTCGCTCTCTCTATCCCCTCTTTCTCTCTCCCTTCTGTGTCTCTCCCCTCTATGTATCTCTCTCTCACCTCTGTCTCTCTCTCTCCCTTGTGTGTGTCTCTCTCCCCTCTGTGTGCGTCTCTCCCCCTATGTCTCTCTCTCTCACCTGTCTCTCTCTCTCCCCTCTGTGCGTCTCTCTCCCCTCTATGTCTCTCTCTCTCCCCTTTGTGTCTCTCTCTCTCTCCCCTGTCTCTCTCCCCTCTGTGTCACTCTCTCTCTATCCCCTCTGTGTGTGTCTCTCTAACCCCTCTGTGTCTCTTTCTCTCTATCCCCTCTGTGTGTCTCTCTATCCCCTTTCATTTCCCTCTGTCTCTCTCTCTCTGCTAAAAGCCCGGCACTCATGGGCCCTGCGTCGCTGCCAGAATTAAAGACCATAATGCTGGCCCTAATCCGAACGTTTGTGCAGGGTTTGGGGGTCTGGAGCAGCGCTCAACTGTCAGCAAGTCCTGGGCTGCAATATGTGGAGACTGATGGGCTAGTCTTGGGCGTTGGCTCGCAAGGCAAAAGCTGGAGCCTGCTGATTAATGACATATTTTTAAATGCCATGCATGTGGTCTCTCGCTCCCCTTTGTCTCTCCTCTGTGTCTCTTTCTCTCCTGTCTCTGTGTGTCAATCTCTTTGGCTCCGATGTTTGAATGTTCTACGAGGCGGCCCAATATTCCAAGCAATCCGCGGCTTTGTCCAGCGAGCTTGTCGGAATATGCCAAGCTCTTGACATTGCTGAAAGGCATTTACTATACACGCCATTGGTCGATGTATAGTAAACGATCCCTGGAATATTACTACCATCTGCCTATTCCCTACTCCTAATACGCCTAAAACGAAGTATCCCACAATCGCACACTAACATTAAACCTAAACTAATAAACATCTAAACCGCCACATACCCACCGCAAATTGCTATTAACCTCTAAACCGCCACATACCGACCGCAAGTTCTATCTATTAACCCCCTATGCCGCCATGAACCCACCACAAGTGCTAACTATTAACCCCCATGCCACCATAAACCCACAGCAAGTTCTAACTATTAACCCCCTATGCCGCCATAAACACATCACAAGTGCTAACTATTAACCCCCATGCCACCATGAACCCACAGCAAGTTCTAACTATTAACCCCATGCCACCATGAACCCACAGCAAGTTCTAACTATTAACCCCCATGCCACCATGAACCCACAGCAAGTTCTAACTAAAACACATCACAAGTGCTAACTATTAACCCCTATAATTCCATGAACCAACTGCAAGTGCTAACTATTAACCCCCTATGCTGCCATGAACCAACAAGTGCTATTAACCCCCTATGCTGACAGTAACCCACTGCAAGTGCTAACTTAAAAAAACATTCACCTAGAATATGAGTTTTGCGGTAACAGCGGTGCGGTGCTAATGAGCAGTTTTCCCTCACTTGCAGACAACGCTGGTATTATGGGTTTTTAGAAACCCGGCGTTAGCCGCAGAAAAGTGAGCGAAGAGCAAAATTTTGCTCCACATCTCACCTCAATACCAGCGCTGCTTATGGTAGCGGTGAGCTGGCATACGTGCTCGTGCACGATTTCCCCATAGGAATCAATGGGGGAGAGCCGGCTGGAAAAAAAACCTAACACCTGCAAAAAAGCAGTGTTCAGCTCTTAACGCAGCCCCATTGATTCCTATGGGGAAATACATTTTATTTCAACACCTAACACCCTAACATGAACCCTAAGTCTAAACACCCCTAATTTTACACTTATTAACCCCTAATCCGCCACCCCCAACATTGCCGACACCTACATTATATTATTAGCCCTTAATCTGCCGCTCCGGACACCGCCGCCACCTACATTATATGTATTAACCCCTAATCTGCTGCCCCCAACATCGCCGACACCTACATTATATTTATTAACCCATAATCTGCCGCCCCCAATGTCACGCCACCTACCTACACTTATTAACCCCTAATCTGCCGCCCATAATGTCGCCGCCACTATATTAAAGTTCTTAACCCCTAAACCTAAGTCTAACCCTAACCCCCTCTAACTTAAATATAATTTAAATAAATCTAAATAAAATAACTACAATTAACTAAATTATTCCTATTTAAAACTAAATACTTACCTATAAAATAAACCCTAAAATAGCTACAATATAACTAATAGTTACATTGTAGCTAGCTTAGGATTTATTCTTATTTTACAGGCAAGTTTGTATTTATTTTAACTAGGTAGAATAGTTATTAAATAGTTATTAACGATTTAATAGCTACCTAGTTAAAATAAATACAAATATACCTGTAAAAAAAACCTAACCTACGTTACAATTACACCTAACACAACACTATAATTAAATTAATTCCCTAAACTAAATACAATTAAATACAATTAAATACAATTATCTAAAGTACGAAACCCCCCACTAAATTACAGAAAATAATAAAATAATTACAATTTTTTTAAACTAATTACACCTAATCTAATCCCCCTAATAAAATAAAAAAGCCCCCCCGAAATAATAAAAAGCCCTACCCTATACTAAATTACAAATAGCCCTTAAAAGGGCCTTTTGCGGGGCATTGCTCCAAAGTAATCAGCTCTTTTACCTGTAAAAAAAAAGTACAATCCCCCCCAACATTAAACCCCACCACCCACACACCCAACCCTACTCTAATACCCCCTTAATAAAACCTAACACTAACCCTTTGAAGATCACCCTACCTTGAGAAGTCTTCACCCAACCGGGCCGAAGTCCTTCATCCAAGCCGGGAAGAAGAGGTCCTCCAGACGGGCAGAAGTCTTCATCCAGGCGGCATCTTCTATCTTCATGCATCCGGCGCTGAGCGGCTCCATCTTCAAGACATCCAACGCAGAGCATCCTCTTCAAATGATGTCCAACTGAAGAATGAAGGTTCCTTTAAATGACGTCATCAAAGATGGCGTCCCTTCAATTCCAATTGGCTGATAGAATTCTATCAGCCAATCGGAATTAAGGTAGAAAAAATCCTATTGGCTGATGCAATCAGCCAATAGGATTGAGCTCGCATTCTATTGGCTGATCCAATCATCAGCCAATAGGATTTTTTCTACCTTAATTCCGATTGGCTGAAAGAATTCTATCAGCCAATCGGAATTGAAGGGACGCCATATTGGATGTCGTTTGAAGAGGATGCTCTGCGTCGGATGTCTTGAAGATGGAGCCGCTTCGCGCCGGATGGATGAAGATAGAAGATGCCATCTGGATGAAGACTTCTGCCCGTCTGGAGGACCTCTTCTTCCCGGCTTGGATGAAGACTTCTGCCCGTCGGTCTGGAGGAGCACTTCGCCCGGCTTCGTTGAGGACTTCGGCCCGGCTGGGTGAAGACTTCTCAAGGTAGGGTGATCTTCAAGGGGTTAGTGTTAGGTTTTATTAAGGGGGTATTGGGTGGGTTGGGTGTGTGGGTGGTGGGTTTTAATGTTGGGGGGGTATTGTACTTTATTTTACAGGTAAAAGAGCTGATTACTTTGGGGCAATTCTCCGCAAAAGGCCCTTTTAAGGGCTATTTGTAATTTAGTATAGGGTAGGGATTTTTATTATTTTGGGGGGCTTTTTCATTTTATTAGGGGCTTTTTTATTTATTTTTATTAGGTGTAATTAGTTTAAAATTCTTGTAATTATTTTATTTTCTGTAATTTAGTGGGTTTTTTTTCCTGTACTTTAGATAATTTTTTTACATTGTAATTAATTGTATTTAGTTTAGGTAATTAATTTAATTATAGTGTAGTGTTAGGTGTAATTGTAACTCAGGTTAGGTTTTATTTTACAGGTAAATTTGTCTTTATTTTAGCTAAGTAGTTATTAAATAGATAATAACTATTGTACCTAGTTAAAATAAATACAAAGTTGCCTGTAAAATAAAAATAAACCCTAAACTAGCTACAATGTAATTATTAGTTATATTGTAGCTATCTTAGGGTTTATTTTACAGGTATTTAGTTTTAAATAGCAATAATTTAGATAATCATAGTAATTTTATTTAGATTTATTAAAATTATATTTAAGATAGGGAGTGTTAAGTTTAGTGTTAGACAGGTTTAGGGGTTAATAACTTTATTATAGTGGCAGCAACGTTGGGGCGGCAGATTAGGGGTTAATAAATGTAGGTAAGTGTCGGCAATGTAAGGACAGGCAGATTAGGGGTTAATAATATTTAACTAGTGTTTGCAATGCGGGAGTGCAGCGGTTTAGGGGTTAATATATTTATTATAGTGGTGGCGATGTCCGGTTCAGCAGATTAGGGGTTAAAAAAATTATTTTAGTGTTTGCGATGTGGGGCGGCTCGGTTTAGGGGTTGTCTGCTCTCACTAGGCGGGAGCTCGGCTGCACCGCCATCAATCAGCTGGGATTAGCTTGCTTGCCCATGCTGTGTTCTGTGTATGCTCAATTATTTTATAGGCTATTTGTACTGTGATTTTACATCTGCAACGGTAAATGCTGGTTGCGGCTGATGATGGATTCTGCAAAACTGTTATGAAATGATGTAACAAACACAAACCAATGGCTATGTTTTCACTTTCAAGACGGACTAAAAATAACTATAATTTTTCAGCTCAGACTATGAACTAGTTGCAGGATATTGTTGAAACGTCATACTAATGCAATCACGTAATTCCATCAGTATGACGTTTCAACAATATCCTGCAACTAGTTCATAGTCTGAGCTGAAAAATTATAGTTATTTTTAGTCCGTCTTGAAAGTGAAAACATAGCCATTGGTTTGTGTTTGTTACATCATTTCATAACAGTATTGCAGAATCCATCATCAGCCGCAACCAGCATTTACCGTTGCAGATGTAAAATCACAGTACAAATAGCCTATAAAATAATTGATCATACACAGAATACAGCATGGGCAAGCAAGCTAATCCCAGCTGATTGATGGCGGTGCAGCCGAGCTCCCGCCTAGTGAGAGCAGACAACCCGTTTAGGGAGACGCTGGCGATAAAGCAGAGGCATGTACAAGCCCTGCAGGGAGAGCTGTGAGCGTTATGCTGGGATATTTAGAGTGCACATAATATAGCCCTATACTGCACTGTAAACTGCTGCTCGGTGCGATGTGTCAGTCCCACACATTACATATAGGTATAGGCTTTTATTATCCCTATGAATCACGTATAGCGCTCAGCTCACAGCTGTCCCTGCAGGGCTTGTACTTGTTAGGGAGTGAGGGACAAATGCTTGCTCAATAGCCTAGCCGTATTACGGACGTATTCTTATGTAGTTACCTTACTTCCAACTTTATTATCATTTTTAGCAGCTTTAGAGGTAAAATTTATAATACATGTCAATGACAAAGTTTATTATCTTTATATCCTTTATTGAAATACCCCATCTTGTTTTGAGTGTATAATGTCCCTTTAAGTTAGGGGATGTTAGGGTTAGACTTAGATTTAGGGGTTAATTACTTTAATATAGTAGCGGCGACTTTGGGAATGGCAGATTAGGGGTTAATAAATGTAGTTAGGTTGCGGCAACATTGGGGGTGGCAGATTAGGGGTTAATAAATATAATGTATGTGTTGTCAATGTTGGGGGCAGCAGATTAGGGGCTCATAAGTATAATGTAGGTGGTGGCGGTGTCCGGAGCGGCAGATTAGGGGTTAATAATATAATGCAGGTGTCGGCGATGTTGGGGGCGGCAGATTAGGGGTTAAGTGTAAGATTAGGGGTGTTTAGACTCGGGGTTCATGTTAGGGTGTTAGGTGTAGACATAACTTTTATTTCCCCATAGGAATCAATGGGGCTGCGTTAGGAGCTTTACGCTGCTTTTTTGCAGGTGTTAGGTTTTTTTTCAGCCGGCTCTCCCCCATTGATTCCTATGGGGAAATCGTGCACGACCACGTTTTGCCAGCTCACCGCTACAGTAAGCAGCGCTGGTATTGAGGTGAGATGTGGAGCAAAATTTTGCTCTACGCTCACTTTTTTGCGGCTAATGCCAGGTTTATAGAAACCCGTAATACCAGCGTTGTCTGTAGGTGAGCGGTGAGGGAAAACTGCTCGTTAGCACCCCACCCCTGTTAACGCAAAACTCATAATCTAGGTGATATTTTTTACAGTACTGGGATTTTTTTTTCAGATTGGCCAATTCTGTTTTATGTATTTAAGCCATTGTAAGACTATTGTTATCTGTTCCTTGGCAACTGTTGGTTGCTAATCTGTTCCTATTTTGTGGCACTTTGTTGCACTTTACCATAATATAATTGTTATATAATAAATATACTTTTAACTGTATCCACTCTAGAACCATATAGTTATTATTTCTATATTTTTCACGATTTTATTCACTATATTTTTTCCACAATTTTATATCTACTCAAGTACAGTATTGTTCATTATTTGTTACATGCTACTGGGCTTCACCCACTAACTTTAACACTAATACGGTATTAGTAATTATCCTATGGGATATAGATTTTGCCTTTCTGCAAATCCTCTATATTCTCACATCCTTGACATCGTATTCACACATCATTGACATCTTACTCTATATAGTACACATTAATCGCCATCATTCCACAGGTTTTATACTATGTAAAGTATTATCCACCAAATATTTATATGCACATTAACATTGGCTACGCAAGCTATATCTACATATATCATAATATACTTTATTACATATACATCCTTTTCTCTCTGAGGATGATTCTAGCGTTTATTTGTTTTTAGGCTAGGATACTCCTTAATATAATTTACTTATTCCACAAGCAGTACCAATAGTGTTTGTAAACACCGTTGCCAAGTGTGTCTTCATCCCTATATTTCCATTTCCTCAGTATACTTAAGCCTACTCGGTGCGCTCCTTCATATATTCACAAATTTCTAACTAGGGAGGAAAACAAGACAGGCAGACCTAAACAGAAGGCACCACCTCTTGAAGAACCTTTCCTCCCAAAAGAAGCCTCAGCCGAGGCAAAAGTATCAAATTTGTAAAATGTATGTAGAGAGGACCAAGTTGCAGCCTTGCAAATCTGTTCCACAGAAGCATTTTTGAAAGCCCAAGAAGAGGAGACTTGTGGAATGAGCTGTAATGCTCTCAGGAGGCTGCTGACCAGCAAAAAAAGCAAAAAGAATAGAACTTCTCAACCAGAGTGAAAGAGAAGTAGCAGTAGTTTTCTGACCTTTACGCTTTCCAGAGAAACAAACTAACAGGGCAGAAGACTGGCGAAAAACCTTAGTAGTCTGTAGATAAAATTTTAAAGCACGCACAACATCCAAGTTGTGCAACAAACATTCCTTATGAAAAGAAGGATTAGGACACAGAGAAGGAACAACAATTTTCTGATTAAAATATCTATCTGAAACCACTTAAGGAAGAAAACCTAACTTAGTACAAAGATCCGCCTTATCAGCATGAAAAATAAGGTAAGGTGAATCACACTGCAAAGCCGAGAGTTCCAAGACTCTTCAAGCAGAAAAGATAGCAATCAGAAACAAAACCTTCCAAGATAATAACTTAAAGGGACATTAAACCCAAAATTTTTCTTTCATGAGTCAGACAGAGAATACAATTTTAAACAACATCCCAATTTACTTCTATTATCTAATTTGCTTCATTCTTTAGATATCTTTTGTTAAAGAAATAGCAATGCACATCGGTGAGCCAATCACATGAGGCAAATACGTGCAGCCACCAATCAGAAGCTACTGAGCATATCTAGATATGCTTTTCAGGAAAGAATATCAAGAGAATGAATCATGTAGAGATCATGTAGCATTACCTATAATTATAAATCTATTTTTTATGTATAAATATTGTCATACTAAATTGTCTATATTGTGAAATAGGTTATAATGGTAGCTTTGTATATAATGCTGTATCAAAGGGCAATAGGGGAGGGAGGGGAAAAATTCCACCTATATCAAATTACTATAAAAGAAAAAATATTACACCATAAATGTTAATTATAACCACCAATCAAAATAAAGAGAGGGCTTTTTAAAACAGTCTTTCCAATATGGCGGAATACAAGTCTTGATAAAGCCCAGTTTCGGGCGAAACGCGTAGACACATTCTACTAAGCAGGAATCTTCCTGTCACCACTTTTGTTACCCATAGCCCTGCCAAGTCTGCACCACATCGTAAGAGATTGCTTTGTTTCTGAAATATACAGATCACTTGCTCAAGGGAAAGATCCCTAAAATACTATCATAGAGACTGATCCTATATTTGAAACTGTAGCGCTACAGTAACTTCATCACCTTATTGACAGAACTGTCACTCGGAGTCAAGTGATACACACGCTGCAAACCGGAGTCACGAGATACACACGCTGCAAACAGATGCTGTAGGTTGCCCTCCTGGACGCGGACAGAGCCGATGAGAGGAACCGCAAATACTACAGACACGCTGCAAACAGAGGTCATCAGCTGTCCTTTTAGAGGCGATTTTTTATATTGATATTGTCCACTCTTTCTTTTAATTTTATATATATAACATAATTTATGCTTACCTGATAAATTTATTTCTCTTGTGATGTATCAAGTCCACGGATTCATCCTTACTTGTGGGATATTCTCCTCCCCTACAGGAAGTGGCAGAGAGAGCACCCACAGCAGAGCTGCCTATATAGCTCCCCCCTTAGCTCCACCCCCCAGTCATTCGACCGAAGGCTAGGAAGAAAAAGGAGAAACTATAGGGTGCAGTGGTGACTGAAAGTTTAAAAATAAAAATATATATGCCTGTCTTAAAAACAGGGCGGGCCGTGGACTCGATACATCACAAGAGAAATAAATTTATCAGGTAAGCATAAATTATGTTTTCTCTTGTAAGATGTATCGAGTCCACGGATTCATCCTTACTTGTGGGATACCAATACCAAAGCTTTATGACACGGATGAAGGGAGGGACAAGACAGGGACCTTAAATGGAAGGCACCACTGCTTGTAGAACCTTTCTCCCAAAAATAGCCTCCGAAGAAGCAAAAGTATCAAATTTGTAAAATTTGGAAAAAGTATGAAACGAAGACCAAGTCGCCGCATTACAAATCTGTTTAACAGACGCCTCATTTTTAAAGCCATGTGGAAGCCACAGCTCTAAAAGAATGAGCAGTAATTCTTTCAGGAGACTGTTGGCCAGCAGTCTCATAAGCCAAACGGATGATGCTTTTCAGCCAAAAGGAAAGAGAGGTAGCCGTAGCCTTCTGACCTCTCCGCTTACCAGAATAAACAACAAACAATGAAGATGTTTGACGGAAATCTTTAGTTGCTTGTATGTAGAACTTTAAAGCACGAACCACATCAAGATTGTGCAACAGACGTTCCTTCTTTGAAGAAGGATTAGGACACAGTGAAGGAACAACAATCTCTTGATTGATATTCTTATAAGAAACAACCTTAGGAAGAAACCCAGGTTTGGTACGCAAAACCACCTTATCTGCATGGAAAATAAGATAAGGGGAATCACACTGTAAAGCATATAGCTCAGAAACTCTTCGAGCCGAAGAGATAGCTACTAAAAACAAAACTTTCCAAGATAGAAGCTTAATATCCATGGAATGCATAGGTTCAAACGGAACCCCTTGAAGAACTTTAAGAACTAAATTTAGGCTCCATAGCGGAGCAACAGGTTTAAATACAGGCTTGATTCTGACCAAAGCCTGACTAAATGCTCGAACGTCTGGGACATCTGCCAGACGTTTGTGTAGAAGAATAGACAAAGCAGATATTTGTCCTTATAAGGAACTAGCTGATAATCCCTTCTCCAAACCTTCTTGGAGAAAAGACAATATTCTAGGAATCCTAATCTTACTCCATGAGTAACCCTTGGATTCACACCAATAAAGATATTTGCGCCAAATCTTATGATAGATCTTCCTGGTGACAGGCTTTCTAACCTGAATCAGGGTATCAATGACCGACTCAGAGAAACCACGCTTTGATAGAATCAGGCGTTCAATCTCCAAGCAGTCAGACGCAGAGAAATTAGATTTGGATGCGTGAACAGACCTTGGATTAGAAGGTCCTGCCTCATTGGCAGAGTCCATGGTAGAACCGAGGACATGTCCACTAGGTCTGCATACCAAGTCCTGCGTGGCCACGCAGGTGCTATCAGAATCACCGAAGTTCTCTCCTGCTTTCTTCTGGAAACCAGACGTAGAAGGAGAGGAAATACATAGGCCAGATTGAAGGACCAAGGCACTGCTAGAGCATCTATCAGTACCACCTTGGGATCCCAGGAACTGGACCCGTAACGAGAAAGTTTGGCATTCTGACGGGACGCCAGCCCATCAGATCAAATTCTGGTCTGCCCCATAGCTGAATCAGCTGGGCAAATACCTCCGTATGGAGTTCCCACTCCCCCAGATGAAAAGTCTAACGACTTAGGAAATCCACCTCCCAGTTCTCTACTCCTGGGATGTGGATTGCTGAGAGATGGCAAGAGTGATCCTCTGCCCATCGGATTATTTTGGTTACCTCAATCATCGCTAGAGAACTCCTTGTTCCTCCTTGTTGATTGATATAAGCTACAGTCGTGATGTTGTCCGACTGAAACCTGATGAATTTGGCCGCAGCAAGCTGAGGCCATGCCTGAAGCGCATTGAATATCGCTCTCAGTTCTAGAATATTTATCGGGAGAAGAGATTCCTTCCAAGACCATAAGCCCTGTGCTTTCAGGGAGTTCCAGACTGCATCACAGCCTAGCAGGCTGGTATCTGTCGTTACAATGAGCCACTCTGGCCTGCGGAAACACATTCCCTGAGACAGGTGGTCCTGAGACAACCACCAGAGAAGAGAATCTCTGGTCTCCTGGTCCAGATGCAGTTGAGGAGACAAATCTGCATAATCCCCATTCCACTGTTTGAGCATGCATAGATGTAGTGGTCTGAGGTGTAGGCGGGCAAAAGGAACTATGTCCATTGCCGCTACCATGAGTCCGATTACCTCCATATACTGAGCCACTGATGGCCGAGGAATGGAATGAATAGCTCGGCAAGTGGTTAAGAGCTTTGATTTTCTGACCGCCATCAGAAATATTTTCATTTCTACCGAGTCTATCAGAGTCCCTAGGAAGGAAACTCTTATAAGGGGGAAGAGAGAACTCTTTTTTTATGTTCACCGTCCACCCGTGAGATCTCAGAAAAGCCACCCTTTTCTGCCAGAGAGTAAATAGTACACACCGGTACCATTTAAAAATAACAAACTTTTGCTTGAGAAAATAAAAACCTAACATTTTTGTCACCACACTCCTCTTTGCCCTTCCTAGCAGTTAAGCAGGCAGAGAGAATGACTGGGGGGTGGAGCTAAGGGGGGAGCTATATAGGCAGCTCTGCTGTGGGTGCTCTCTCTGCCACTTCCTGTAGGGGAGGAGAATATCCCACAAGTAAGGATGAATCCGTTGGACTTGATACATCTTACAAGAGAAATATATATATCGGGAGTCATCCTGATTTTTTAAATAGTTAATATTGATACTATTGTATACATTGATGTGATTTGATATTATATGTTATTTTTAGATTAAATTGTATCCGTGCATTTAGCGCTCCTCTTTTTTCTTTAATTGCAATATCTGTTTTGAATTTGAGGGGTTAAACTGAGGTAGCAGGATATCATCTCCAGCGCTCATTTCTATCCTACATTTATAGCCTGACAAAAAGATTGCACATCTGGCACATCCACCAGACGCTAGTGTAACAAAACAGATAATGCAGAAATCAGACCCTTCAGAGTACTGACTGACAATCCCTTCTCCAGACCTTCCTGGAGAAGAGATAAAATCTTAGGAATCCTGACCCTACTCCAAGAGTAGCCCCTGGATTCACACCAATAAAGGTATTTACGCAATACCTTAATGTAAATCCTTCTAGTAACAGGCTTACAAGCCTGAAGCATGGTCTCAATGACTGACTCAGAAAAACCACGCTTAGACAGAACTAAGTGTTCAACCTCCAAGCAGTCAGCTTCAGAGAAACGAGATTTGGATGAAGGAATGGACCCTGAGTTAGAAGGTCCTTCCTCAGAGTCAACCTCCAAGGTGGAAGAGATGACATCTTCACTAGGTCTGCATACCAGATCCTGCAAGGCCATGCAGGAGCTATCAGAATTACTTTGCTCTTTCCTGTTGGATACGAGCAATGACTCGTGGAAGGAGCGCAAACGGGGGATAGACTGAAATCCCAAGGAACCGCCAGAGCATCTATCAGGGCGGCCTGCGGATCTCTTGGCCTTAAACCGTACCTTGGAAGCTTGGCGTTCTGCCGAGACACCATCAGATCAAACTCCAGCACCCCCCATTTGAGGGTTAACCTGGAGAACACCTCCGATGGAGAGCCCCCTTCCCGGGATAAAGTCCGCTTCCCAGTTGTTCACACCTGGAATGTGGATGGCACATAGACAGCAATTGTGAGCTACCGCCCACTGAAAAATTCGAACAAACTTCTTCATGGCTAAGGAACTCCGAGTTCCTCCCTGGTGGTTGATGTAAGTCACTGAGGAGATATCGACCAACTGAAACCTGATAAACCAAACTGAGGCCAAGCCATCAGAGCATCGTAAATCGTTCTCAATCCCAAAATGTTTAAGGGGAGAACAGAATCCACCCAAGTCCAGAGTCCCTGCGCCTGTAACAAGTCCCCAGCCCAGCAGACTGGAGTGTGCAGGGCCAAACGGTGTTTATGTAATCTGTAACAACTGCCTCGGCACCGCTTGGCCCTGCACACTCTGAAAGATTTTATAATAGTTTAAAGACCCAGTAATGAGGAACGTACCATGAAGAGAGCAGGCAGGGAAGGAGGCCAGCTGAGCCAACAGTTTGTCAAGTACCACACTGCACATTGGAATCTGTCACGCATCCAGCCTGCTTCTGTGTTCCCATTTACATCACTGCTGCCAGCACTGAGCTAAAGTGTTTATGACCTCTCAGTCAATTTCCTCTGCTCACAGCCCTGCTGTAAAAACATCAGAAAGGAATGTGAGCAGAATAACAGAGAGGAAATGCCTGAGACTGCAGTGAGCGCTATCAAGTGTCTGAGAATGCGATGACAGCCTGACACTAGTGTAACACACCCCGCTCCTGATGGAGTCTTTCCTTGTATGATGCTGAAGATAGTGGAAGCAGGCTGGTTGACCCGTGAACGCCCGCTCAAAGTTAAAAAAATATTTTTTTCAAAGCAGTTAGCAGCGTTAGTGCAGTGTGGTGTGGACAAGTGCCGCCCCCCAAAATCCGTCGCTATAGGCACCGGCCCTGTTGGCCTATCCGTTAATACGCCTCTGGCCTGAACCAATATGTCATCAAGGAAGGGCGCCAATTCCCTGAGACTTGATCACTGCCAAGAGAGCCCCCAGAACCTAGGAAAATTCTGGAGGCTGGACAAGTGCCCATCTTCTAACCTAGAAGACAAAAAGGCACTTATCTGCAATGTAGCTGTCAGGCAGGACGACAACTTACACGGTATGAGAGGACACATACTTCTCACAGAGACCTGTAGAAAGAGAAAGAACAGAGTAAACATAATCTGGCTTTCTATACTAGCGCAGCAAGGACCACCTCACAAGTTCCTAACTACTTTAAAGCCACCACTACCCTACTGAAGAGATTAACATGGACTACGGCTAGACCCAAAAAAATCTTGCTTGCAGCAAAAGAAATCCAATTTTCTTCAGACACCAGAACTTCACCTCCTCCACTGACAAAGGCAAAGAGAATGACTGGGGATTTTGGAAAGGAGAGTGATACTTAACAGCTTTGCTGTGGTGCTCTTTGCTTCCTCCTGCTGGCCAGGAGTGATATGATATTCCCACTAGTAATTGATGACGTCATGGACTCTCCATATCTTATGTTTGAAATAACAGCAAGCAACTATTAATTTTTTTTTAAGATATCTCCAACACTTTAAATAATCTACATTTTACATGACAATGCATATTTTGTCACAGAGATGCGCTGACAGCCAGAGGACCGGCAAAACCTGCTAGGCCTATCCGGTCTCCTGGAACTCAATGCTGGACCGTTAGCGGCGGTCCGTGGCTAAATCAAGATCCGGCACTGAGTTCCAGAAGCCCACATAGGCCAAGCAGGTTTTTCCGGTCCCCCAGCAGTCGGCCACCGCCACCAGTCCATGGCTCAATTCCGGTCCGGCACTAAGTTCCAGGAGCATGGACAGGCAGAGCAGGTATTGCCGGTGCCGCTGGCGTTTTAGCACATCTCTGTGACACATTATTTATACACTGTTAACTTTAGCAACATAGCTATATAGTTGTAATAATGTTTATTATTTATAGTATAGTTTATTACAGTTAGTAACACTTAGTAGGCACACTTCAAATAGGGCCCCCTCTGCAGGAAAAATGCTGACGAATGGCGATGTCACGCTCCCATTGACTTCTATAGGAATGCTCACCGCCATTGCTTGGAAACGCGCCTTTTTAACATTCCGACTGGATATCGGAATCTGTTGGTGCTCTACAAATAAATGATAATAATAATAATATGAATTACCCAAAAATAGGGCTGCACGATTAATCGCTGCGGTTTAAAAAATGAAAGAGTACGTGATTTTTAGCCCCGCCCAGAAGTGACATCACTCGCCCCATGTGAACAAGCTTAGCGGCGACTGAAGAGAAGATCCTGAATGCACACGTGACGTGTCTCTCCCTCTAAGCAGTCAGCATTCCTGGGATGGTTCCGGGGAGGAGGGGAGGGACATAGACTGGGAAGGAGATATCTCTAGCAGGTGATTGGTGGACTGGTGTTACTGTAGCATAAGAGTGGCCCATCGGAATTTAGCACCGACACGACACCGGCTTTTTCATTACAGGCGTTGCTGTGGAATCATGATAGTTCCTGTTCTGTCACTGCAGTTCCTGTGAGCCCCACGTCTTCACATCTGAGGGAAAATATTAACTTGTTCTAATTTTTAAAATGCACTGAGGTCCCTGGGAGGCAGCTGAGAGGCTAAAACGCTAATAAAGTACCACTTTATTATGCACTGTGTTTTAATTTGAAATAGTATTTTCTAAGCTGCCTCCCAGGGATCTCAGTATCACTCTAATGTATGGCACTAGTATGGTTATTATTGTTTGAGTATGAGGAGAATGGTATGATATTGTAAATATTAATAATCAAGGGTCACAATATGTGATGCATTTTTTATCATGGTCATATGCATATAGCATTTTATAATTAATGACCATCTCAGTATCACTTAAATTTATGGCACTGGCAGGGAGGATAGTGTTGAGTGTAAGGGGTATGGTAGGATATTGTATCTTAACAATCAAGGGTTACAATATGTAAAGCATTCTTTGGCACACAGGATTTTATAATAGAAAATGTTGTTTTAATACAACATAGGCTAGTTAGTGTATTGTGTTCTAACAAATTATCACATTTGTCACTAACACTTGTTACAAATATTAGTGAGCTGAGAGTACATTTATTATCGGTATGGACCACCAGGTATGGTGGTTCTGGTCACGCAGAGGGTCATTTTGTCCCGTTTTGGTTTTGCGTTTATATATTGGGGCACTAGGCAGAGATTCACTTATGGACTCATATAGTGGTTACAATCTTACTATCAATTCATGCCACATTTATAATTGTCACCCACTAGATACCTTTTTGCATCATAGGTTGACCAACAGAAATAGCTGCTGGTATTAGTATTTCTTAGCCATAGGAACGAGTGTATCCATTTGCGGGAGTATTTAGGGAATTTTTTGCTGACTGCTTAGTGACGTAGTGAGGAGGCGAGTCCTGTCGCCGATGGACCTGAGCTGGGAGAAGTATCCCCTCTATCGGTCTATATGCGGGACCAGTATCCAGCCTATGACACTGATCGGTACCAGAGCTGGCGCTGACAATACTCGCAGCGGGCTGTGGGTACCGGGGACATCAATAGAGAGCCTTTTTCCATGGCTACGAGTCTGAAGATTGGCTGACACACTCGAGTAGGGGTGTGCAGCGGCTATCATTTAGGATTGGTTTGAAAGTTGGAGCCTATCAGCCTATCATTGGCGTTTACGTCAGACGCCAAACAATCACAGAGGATTGTTTACTCTTCACGATCTGGGTGGCGGTTTTCCGCCTAATACTAAATTGTGTGAATTAGGCGAATAGTTATGAGAATCCACAGTGAAACATAGAAGATTTAATATAGAAAAATTTGGTATTTGTATATCTTATGTATCAGTTATGTACTACGCCAAAGACCAGCAGACAGGTATGAATATTTGTTTTTATTGTTATAGAATGAGGCTAATCTCAGATTCAATGAGGTATCTATTTATGGCCACATACCGGGATCGTATATGTAATATTATTAAACATATAGCAATGTTATTATGATCTTTAATTGGGGTATCTTTTATAAAAAAACATTTAGTTTGTTTCCCCTCCCATTTAACATAACACATGTACAAGCCCAGTAAGCCTATTAGGGTATGGGATGAGAAGTGTGCAAGTGCATCAACTAATGGGCAATTAAACAAAGGGCCTTTGTGATTGGTCTCTTTTGTTATAAAGGGTGGGGCAGTACAGGTAGCTCAGGTCTTTATAAGATGTTTATGTAGAGTTAGAATACATGCCTGAGGAAACGGTTGACACCGAGAAACGCGTTGCATGTCACTTACTTATTGTGCATGAGGGATATATGTATTTTATAGTTTTTAATTTTTATTAAAATCCTTTTTTAACCATATATCCTCATTGCAATTGTTCATTTCTGAGCTACCTGTCAATCCTGAATGCTGCCTAGTATCCTGCTTCATATCCTACACAGCCAGCTGGGTTGCTGAGAAAGCCAGCCTGTCTCTATTGGCACAATTGAGTGCCGCCACAGAATGTGAGTACCCTGCACAGATTGCATATTTACCAGTGTACCCCTACAGATTCACACAGTGGTGTGCCTTTGTTTGCACCTAGCTCCTGTTCCCATATTGCTGGATCCAGTATATACAGTCCGTTAAGACACAGAGTCTTCTACCTTGGGTATCCTGGATTGCCGGTTCAGCCAGCTGGTTTGCTGTGAATACCAGCCTGCTCCTATAGGCACATTGGAGTGCCTTTCCACATTGTGAGTACCCTGCACATGCTTTATATCTGATGTTGGCTGTTTCAGATTCACACATACGGCGCCTCTTTCCTTGTGTTTGCTCCCAGGGACCTTAGTGCATTTTAAACATTAGAACAAGTTAATATTTTCCCTCAGATGTGAAGACGTGGGGCTCACAGGAAATGCAGTTACAGAATAGGAAGTATCATGATCCATCCCACAGCACTACCTGTAATGAAAAAGCCGGGGTCGTGTCGGTGCTTAATTCCGATGGGCCACTCTCATGCTACAGTAACACCAGTCCAGGTGTGCAAAATTAAAGTGTTATAGTAATTTATAAGAAAATTGCAATTAAATCGTAATTACGTTTTTTTATAAAAAAAAAACAGAATTTATGTTTACCTGATAAATTACTTTCTCCAACGGTGTGTCCGGTCCACGGCGTCATCCTTACTTGTGGGATATTCTCTTCCCCAACAGGAAATGGCAAAGAGCCCAGCAAAGCTGGTCACATGATCCCTCCTAGGCTCCGCCTACCCCAGTCATTCGACCGACGTTAAGGAGGAATATTTGCATAGGAGAAACCATATGGTACCGTGGTGACTGTAGTTAAAGAAAATAAATTATCAGACCTGATTAAAAAAACCAGGGCGGGCCGTGGACCGGACACACCGTTGGAGAAAGTAATTTATCAGGTAAACATAAATTCTGTTTTCTCCAACATAGGTGTGTCCGGTCCACGGCGTCATCCTTACTTGTGGGAACCAATACCAAAGCTTTAGGACACGGATGAAGGGAGGGAGCAAATCAGGTCACCTAAATGGAAGGCACCACGGCTTGCAAAACCTTTCTCCCAAAAATAGCCTCAGAAGAAGCAAAAGTATCAAACTTGTAAAATTTGGTAAAAGTGTGCAGTGAAGACCAAGTCGCTGCCCTACATATCTGATCAACAGAAGCCTCGTTCTTGAAGGCCCATGTGGAAGCCACAGCCCTAGTGGAATGAGCTGTGATTCTTTCGGGAGGCTGCCGTCCGGCAGTCTCGTAAGCCAATCTGATGATGCTTTTAATCCAAAAAGAGAGAGAGGTAGAAGTTGCTTTTTGACCTCTCCGTTTACCGGAATAAACAACAAACAAGGAAGATGTTTGTCTAAAATCCTTTGTAGCATCTAAATAGAATTTTAGAGCGCGAACAACATCCAAATTGTGCAACAAACGTTCCTTCTTTGAAACTGGTTTCGGACATAGAGAAGGTACGATAATCTCCTGGTTAATGTTTTTGTTAGAAACAACTTTTGGAAGAAAACCAGGTTTAGTACGTAAAACCACCTTATCTGCATGGAACACCAGATAAGGAGGAGAACACTGCAGAGCAGATAATTCTGAAACTCTTCTAGCAGAAGAAATTGCAACTAAAAACAAAACTTTCCAAGATAATAACTTAATATCAACGGAATGCAAGGGTTCAAACGGAACCCCCTGAAGAACTGAAAGAACTAAATTGAGACTCCAAGGAGGAGTCAAAGGTTTGTAAACAGGCTTAATTCTAACCAGAGCCTGAACAAAGGCTTGAACATCTGGCACAGCGGCCAGCTTTTTGTGAAGTAACACAGACAAGGCAGAAATCTGTCCCTTCAGGGAACTTGCAGATAATCCTTTTTCCAATCCTTCTTGAAGGAAGGATAGAATCCTAGGAATCTTAACCTTGTCCCAAGGGAATCCTTTAGATTCACACCAACAGATATATTTTTTCCAAATTTTGTGGTAAATCTTTCTAGTTACAGGCTTTCTGGCCTGAACAAGAGTATCGATAACAGAATCTGAGAACCCTCGCTTCGATAAGATCAAGCGTTCAATCTCCAAGCAGTCAGCTGGAGTGAAACCAGATTCGGATGTTCGAACGGACCCTGAACAAGAAGGTCTCGTCTCAAAGGTAGCTTCCAAGGAGGAGCCGATGACATATTCACCAGATCTGCATACCAAGTCCTGCGTGGCCACGCAGGAGCTATCAAGATCACCGACGCCCTCTCCTGATTGATCCTGGCTACCAGCCTGGGGATGAGAGGAAACGGCGGGAACACATAAGCTAGTTTGAAGGTCCAAGGTGCTACTAGTGCATCCACTAGAGCCGCCTTGGGATCCCTGGATCTGGACCCGTAGCAAGGAACTTTGAAGTTCTGACGAGAGGCCATCAGATCCATGTCTGGAATGCCCCACAGCTGAGTGACTTGGGCAAAGATTTCCGGATGGAGTTCCCACTCCCCCGGATGCAATGTCTGACGACTCAGAAAATCCGCTTCCCAATTTTCCACTCCTGGGATGTGGATAGCAGACAGGTGGCAGGAGTGAGACTCCGCCCATAGAATGATTTTGGTCACTTCTTCCATCGCCAGGGAACTCCTTGTTCCCCCCTGATGGTTGATGTACGCAACAGTTGTCATGTTGTCTGATTGAAACCGTATGAACTTGGCCCTCGCTAGCTGAGGCCAAGCCTTGAGAGCATTGAATATCGCTCTCAGTTCCAGAATATTTATCGGTAGAAGAGATTCTTCCCGAGACCAAAGACCCTGAGCTTTCAGGGATCCCCAGACCGCGCCCCAGCCCATCAGACTGGCGTCGGTCGTGACAATGACCCACTCTGGTCTGCGGAATGTCATCCCTCGTGACAGGTTGTCCAGGGACAGCCACCAACGGAGTGAGTCTCTGGTCTTCTGATTTACTTGTATCTTCGGAGACAAGTCTGTATAGTCCCCATTCCACTGACTGAGCATGCACAGTTGTAATGGTCTTAGATGAATGCGTGCAAAAGGAACTATGTCCATTGCCGCTACCATCAACCCGATCACTTCCATGCACTGAGCTATGGAAGGAAGAGGAACGGAATGAAGTATCCGACAAGAGTCTAGAAGTTTTGTTTTTCTGGCCTCTGTCAGAAAAATCCTCATTTCTAAGGAGTCTATTATTGTTCCCAAGAAGGGAACCCTTGTTGACGGAGATAGAGAACTCTTTTCCACGTTCACTTTCCATCCGTGAGATCTGAGAAAGGCCAGGACAATGTCCGTGTGAGCCTTTGCTTGAGGAAGGGACGACGCTTGAATCAGAATGTCGTCCAAGTAAGGTACTACAGCAATGCCCCTTGGTCTTAGCACAGCTAGAAGGGACCCTAGTACCTTTGTGAAAATCCTTGGAGCAGTGGCTAATCCGAAAGGAAGCGCCACGAACTGGTAATGTTTGTCCAGGAATGCGAACCTCAGGAACCGATGATGTTCCTTGTGGATAGGAATATGTAGATACGCATCCTTTAAATCCACCGTGGTCAAGAATTGACCTTCCTGGATGGAAGGAAGAATAGTTCGAATGGTTTCCATCTTGAACGATGGAACCTTGAGAAACTTGTTTAAGATCTTGAGATCTAAGATTGGTCTGAACGTTCCCTCTTTTTTGGGAACTATAAACAGATTGGAGTAGAACCCCATCCCTTGTTCTCTTAATGGAACGGGATGAATCACTCCCATTTTTAACAGGTCTTCTACACAATGTAAGAATGCCTGTCTTTTTATGTGGTCTGAAGACAACTGAGACCTGTGGAACCTCCCCCTTGGGGGAAGTCCCTTGAATTCCAGAAGATAACCTTGGGAGACTATTTCTAGCGCCCAAGGATCCAGAACATCTCTTGCCCAAGCCTGAGCGAAGAGAGAGAGTCTGCCCCCCACCAGATCCGGTCCCGGATCGGGGGCCAACATTTCATGCTGTCTTGGTAGCAGTGGCAGGTTTCTTGGCCTGCTTTCCCTTGTTCCAGCCTTGCATTGGTCTCCAAGCTGGCTTGGCTTGAGAAGTATTACCCTCTTGCTTAGAGGACGTAGCACCTTGGGCTGGTCCGTTTCTACGAAAGGGACGAAAATTAGGTTTATTTTTTGCCTTGAAAGGCCGATCCTGAGGAAGGGCGTGGCCCTTACCCCCAGTGATATCCGAGATAATCTCTTTCAAGTCAGGGCCAAACAGCGTTTTCCCCTTGAAAGGAATGTTAAGTAGCTTGTTCTTGGAAGACGCATCAGCCGACCAAGATTTCAACCAAAGCGCTCTGCGCGCCACAATAGCAAACCCAGAATTCTTAGCCGCTAACCTAGCCAATTGCAAAGTGGCGTCTAGGGTGAAAGAATTAGCCAATTTGAGAGCATTGATTCTGTCCATAATCTCCTCATAAGGAGGAGAATCACTGTCGACCGCCTTTATCAGCTCATCGAACCAGAAACATGCGGCTGTAGCGACAGGGACAATGCATGAAATTGGTTGTAGAAGGTAACCCTGCTGAACAAACATCTTTTTAAGCAAACCTTCTAATTTTTTATCCATAGGATCTTTGAAAGCACAACTATCCTCTATGGGTATAGTGGTGCGTTTGTTTAAAGTGGAAACCGCTCCCTCGACCTTAGGGACTGTCTGCCATAAGTCCTTTCTGGGGTCGACCATAGGAAACAATTTTTTAAATATGGGGGGAGGGACGAAAGGAATACCGGGCCTTTCCCATTCTTTATTAACAATGTCCGCCACCCGCTTGGGTATAGGAAAAGCTTCTGGGAGCCCCGGCACCTCTAGGAACTTGTCCATTTTACATAGTTTCTCTGGGATGACCAACTTGTCACAATCATCCAGAGTGGATAATACCTCCTTAAGCAGAATGCGGAGATGTTCCAACTTAAATTTAAAAGCAATCACATCAGGTTCAGCTTGTTGAGAAATGTGCCCTGAATCAGTAATTTCTCCCTCAGACAAAACCTCCCTGGCCCCATCAGACTGAGTTAGAGGCCCTTCAGAAATATTAATATCAGCGTCGTCATGCTCTTCAGTATCTAAAACAGAGCAGTCGCGCTTACGCTGATAAGTGTTCATTTTGGCTAAAATGTTTTTGACAGAATTATCCATTACAGCCGTTAATTGTTGCATAGTAAGGAGTATTGGCGCGCTAGATGTACTAGGGGCCTCCTGAGTGGGCAAGACTCGTGTAGACGAAGGAGGGAATGATGCAGTACCATGCTTACTCCCCTCACTTGAGGAATCATCTTGGGCATCATTGTCATTGTCACATAAATCACATTTATTTAAATGAATAGGAATTCTGGCTTCCCCACATTCAGAACACAGTCTATCTGGTAGTTCAGACATGTTAAACAGGCATAAACTTGATAACAAAGTACAAAAAACGTTTTAAAATAAAACCGTTACTGTCACTTTAAATTTTAAACTGAACACACTTTTTTACTGCAAATGCGAAAAAACATGAAGGAATTGTTCAAAATTCACCAAATTTTCACCACAGTGTCTTAAAGCCTTAAAAGTATTGCACACCAAATTTGGAAGCTTTAACCCTTAAAATAACGGAACCGGAGCCGTTTTGAACTTTAACCCCTTTACAGTCCCTGGTATCTGCTTTGCTGAGACCCAACCAAGCCCCAAGGGGAATACGATACCAAATGACGCCTTCAGAAAGTCTTTTCTAAGTATCCGAGCTCCTCTCACATGCGACTGCATGCCATGCCTCTCAAAAACAAGTGCGCAACACCGGCGCGAAAATGAGGCTCTGCCTATGCTTTGGGAAAGCCCCTAAAGAATAAGGTGTCTAAAACAGTGCCTGCCGATATTATTATATCAAAATACCCAGATAAAATGATTCCTCAAGGCTAAATATGTGTTAATAATCAATCGATTTAGCCCAAAAAAAGTCTACAGTCTTAATAAGCCCTTTTTGAAGCCCTTATTTACAATCGTAATAAACATGGCTTACCGGATCCCATAGAGAAAATGACAGCTTCCAGCATTACATCGTCTTGTTAGAATGTGTCATACCTCAAGCAGCAAGAGACTGCTCACTGTTCCCCCAACTGAAGTTAATTGCTCTCAACAGTCCTGTGTGGAACAGCCATGGATTTTAGTGACGGTTGCTAAAATCATTTTCCTCATACAAACAGAAATCTTCATCTCTTTTCTGTTTCTGAGTAAATAGTACATACCAGCACTATTTCAAAATAACAAACTCTTGATTGAATAATAAAAACTACAGTTAAACACTAAAAAACTCTAAGCCATCTCCGTGGAGATGTTGCCTGTACAACGGCAAAGAGAATGACTGGGGTAGGCGGAGCCTAGGAGGGATCATGTGACCAGCTTTGCTGGGCTCTTTGCCATTTCCTGTTGGGGAAGAGAATATCCCACAAGTAAGGATGACGCCGTGGACCGGACACACCTATGTTGGAGAAATTGTCCCCCCATATCGCCCAGCCCTACCCAAAAGGCTTATAGAGTGCCAAATAAATAAAAATACTACTTACTAAAAGACACTCATCTACTGGAAAAACCATTAGAAAGCCAAACCAGTGCTGAAACATATCAGAGGATATGGACTAATAGTAAACTGAAGACCCAGCAGGAGGAGACAGATCATAGGTCCCTGCGACACCTGTGAAAAATGAGACACTACCCCTACTCCATATACAAACCTACGACAAACACTGCATTCTGAGGGGAAATGGGCCAAAACTTGGTCTGAGAACCCCTCTCACTAAAGAATCACTAAAGCCGGCCGCTTCCACCTTAAAAACGTCTCTAAAATTTCCTTACACAAGACACAACTAAGATTATAATTCACTCTCTCGTCCTTTCCAGTCTTGACTACTGCAACTCCGTCCTCTCTGGTCTACCTAGCTGCCGTATAGCTCCTTTACAATCCATTATGAATGCCTCTGCCAGGCTCATCTTCCTTACACGTCGCTCTTCATCTGCTGCCCCTCTGTGCCAATCCCTTCACTGGCTTCCTCTTGCCTCTAGGATTAAACACAAAATCCTCACTCTGACATACAAAGCCCTCAACTGCACTTCTCCCCCTACATTTCAGAACTTGTCTCCAGATACTCTGCCTCCCATCCCCTTCGATCTGCTCACAATCTCCTCCTCCCCTGTTACTTCCTCACATTCCCATTTACAGGACTTCAACAGACTGGCCCCCATCTTGCGGAGCTCCCAGCCTTGCTCCACAAGACTCTCCCCTAGTTTTAATAGCTTCAAGCACTCCCTAAAGACTCTACTATTCAGGGATGCATACAACCTACACTAACCTTTCCTACTCCATTGCTTTCCCCTTGAATCCCTTAGACTGTAAGCCTATGAGCACAGCTGTTTGCAGATCGCCTTCATAAGAGCCGACTACAACAGTGAAACTCTCGTCAGGGCCCTCTACCCACTTGATCCCTACAAAAGTTATCCTGTATACCGACTATGTTTACAGCGCTGCGGAATCTGTTGATGCTCTACAAATACCTGATAATAATAATCACATGCACATCTTTCCAGCGGAGGCAAATACAAGACTAGTTTACCAGTGAGGTGGGAGGAGTTTTATAGAGCTCTTGGAGTTTGGGAATCTTTGCCTCCTCCTTGTGGCAGGGAAGAGTAATTCCCATGGATCGTGGACTCTCTCCACCTGTATGAAAGAAATGTAATCTGAAATGGGAATAAAACCAATAAAAAATAAACAGATTAAAAACATAGAAATTTTCAAAATTTTAAATACATTTATTAACAAATGTTAACACATATCGCTAGTAAGAGCAACTTACAAAATTCCAGACTGCATCATTGAACTACACTGCCACAATGGATAATTACAATGTGCAAAGTGGCCAAGCGCAACATCTTAATACAGCTTTAGAAATAGAAGTGAATTTGAATTTTGTAATAACAGTTCCAAAACTGTTTTTAAGTTTTTAAACTACAACGTATACAAAACCAGGCCACAATCTTTGTTTACTTTTTATTTTTGTCACACTGTTTTAACTCGGCAATGTGCAATCATGTCAAAAGACACAGGAAAATAAGCCAAAATAACACAAGTCTTATTCTCATGCATTAACCAGTAATATAGTACATTTCCTGGAATGATTTTACATCAACTTTAACAATAACTTTCTTTCATAGGGCTGGATCGATATTGCTCATTTGTATCATTTGTTATTATTTTGTTATCATTTTAAAACCTATTTGTAGCTGCAATGCCCTGGCAGTAAAATGGTTATTCTCCACTACTATAATGTGGAATGAGTGAGATTTTAACAAAAATATTACAAGCCTGCTATTATGCTGGCTTTAATGTGTAATGCAGAATAAAAAAAAATTCCTTAATGCCTCTCTTGCAAATGCTCCACTGCCATTGTCTATTCGCTTGCAATAAATATCAAAGATCTAAATAAATATTTACAAATTTGTCATCAAAATGCTCCCCCCTAAAAATAACTAGTCTGTTAATATTTTCTACCTTCCCACTCCGTAAAATAAAAGTACATAAACAGTGCCCCTTTTGCAAATAAAAAGAGATCCCAGTCAAGTAAGGATAAAATCCACTACAGAATAAAATATAATAAAAAAGATACAAAGTAAAAACCCAAACCCAGATTCAATTTGGAAACAAGGTTATTCAGCTATCGATCCATTCCTATTCTTTAAGATTCTTCCGATGTGTTTTTATTTCTCTCAAACAAACAACAGCGTCTTTAAAAGTTAATTGACATGCAGTTTTTTAATTTTGTGTATTTTCTGATGAAGGACCTAATGAAACAATGATGTTACTACCAAAGAAGTGATGATCAATGAAAAGTTTAAGTGCTTACAAGCTTGTTTGATTTAAAACAAGATGGGCAACCTCAATGTACAGGAAATGCAAAATAAACAAAACCAAAACATAAAACAAACAAAACAAAACATTATGACAGGGATTAAATATGGAAGCGGGATCTTAACATTTTGATAGTATGTTTGAAGTGATGTGGTTGCTGCTTGGTTATCAAATCAATTATTCAAAAACTTTATAAATGTTGACTCTACCAACGTTCGTAATAAGTAACTGGCCACTAGCAGCAAAACTGAGCCTGCTTTATGCAAAAAGTTTTAAAAAAAAATGCTGGTTCACTTTAGGAAGATTTATTAGAAATAAAGTGGAAAATATCAGCATGGCTTTAGTTTTTCATAAAAAAAGCCACAGCATCCTGATAGACATCAGTCTGAGCTGCTTAGTTTATGGCAAGGGTACCCTGATAAGTAATAACGACAGACTCAGTACAGATGCCTCAAAGCAGTGATTACAAGGTAAGTCATTAAAAATGAGGAAAGGGAGCGACACTGTTTATAGCCCATTAGACCTTGCATAAAAAAAACAAGATTTGAGATAGAAGGTAGTTTTTGGCTTGTTTTTTTTGTAATTAGTGCACCAGGCTAGAAAAATGAAATGTGCAAATGATAAATTAAAATATTTTCCCCCTCTAAGATATGTTACCTGTAATTTTAAAATATGAGACCAAAGCTATTATATTTTGTTTTGATTTTTTTTTTATAAAAAGGTATATATTTAAAATAAGTCATGAACAAACATGGGATATATTTTACAAAAAAACAAATCTCACTTTGAGAACCCTGTTCCCTAAAATGTTTACCTTATAAATCCTTAATATTACTAAACTATGACAAAACAAAAATGAAAGTATAATAAAATGAGTTTTTTTAAAGTGATGCTTAGATTAAGGTAGCATGTTTCCCAGGCAATTTAACAGTCACTTTACATTCACATATCCAACTGAAAACTGCTTCTTTACCTTACAATCTCTGCCGGGGATAAGACTAAAGATATATACTCTTCAGTCACAGATGGCAGAAGAGTTAGGGTCACCTTACCTCCATCCCTTTTTTACCCGGCTTCTTCAAAAGTTGACCAGTAGGCCCTAATAAATGATTTTAGTGCCAGAGAAAAATTTTGCCTGCTCAGATTCTAAAGATAATCAAATAAATCTTTTTCTAATTGCTGAGATTTTTTGTTAAGATCTAATTTTAACAGTTTAGAACATAATATACAATATGTTTTTTTTTAACGTGGAAATGCAACATTTTCTAAAAAACTAGCGTAATTCAGAAAAAGAGGTTTTATGTTTCTCTAATATTAAGCTGTTACTAAACGAAAAAAGTGTGTAGAGGTTACTGTAAGAGCTACTGCAATAGATTGCAGCACCGTGTTGCAAACCTATTTGATGACAGCCAATGTGTTGAAAGATCTGTGAAGCACAATGGACTGTGCATTTTTAAATGTTTATAGGTATGTAATTCCTTAAATGCTGGAGCAGTCCCCAATGAACAGCTGTTTTACAAGATGGTGCAAAAATGGTATGCAAGTAGTAAGCCATTGTGGCATCTTGGAAATAAACGTCAAACGTCAAATTAAACGCTGAATTTGTGGACAGACGATGGTCTTTCAACAGAAGAACATGGTCAGTTCATCTTTTCCTGCGGCAGGTTCTCTTGTGTTCAGCATGCCAGTGTTCCTGTTGACATTTGATGGAGCAGTATGACGTGTTCCAGCAGCAGTGGTACATGGCTTCCTCTTCACAGTTATAGCACTACAGGAAATATTGCAATATATAAAAGTTTGGTTAACAAATTATACAGTTTAATAACCTATTATTTAATGTTATCAATGCAGTCATAAAAGGAGATTTTAAAAAGGTTGTTTTTTAAAATTACATTTTTCAGCAACACATACATCTCAAGGAAACTTATCTATGAGGTGCCTGGGAAAACCCGTTTCCAGTTAATAGTTAACAACACATTAATGTCAGAAAATCAAAATTTGTTGAATGGTTTCAATTATTTTTTGTAAGGAGTGTGGGTATGATTTTCAAGTAGACAGCTAGATAGACTGACAAACAGACAGACATCACAATGACCCCTGCATAGGTAGACCTCACTCAGTTTTTTAAAACAGTTGGCCTGACCTGGAAATTAGAGTTGCCAACTTTAGTTCAGGCCAAACCCAAACACTCATTTACTGTGCACAGTAAATAGCGAAAAGTAAGTAGCGAAAAGTGTACACTATGCACAACACATATACAATCTTGCACATAGACATTTACACACTCTCGCTCATACACACTCTCAGAGTAACACAGTTATATAGGTTACACATAGAATGCATTAGTCAGTTTTAATCTAGACATCTGTAGAAACTATCCCTGGTTATGCCTGCCTGTTGAGAATAGTCATAAAAAGTCCTTTAATATATTAATTGCACAGTAACCCTCATCATGTCTAAAAAACATAATTTATGCTTACCTGATAAATTCCTTTCTCCTGTAGTGTAGTCAGTCCACGGGTCATCATTACTTCTGGGATATTAACTCCTCCCCAACAGGAAGTGCAAGAGGATCACCCAAGCAGAGCTGCTATATAGCTCCTCCCCTCTACGTCACACCCAGTCATTCGACCGAGAACCAAACGAGAAAGGAGAAACTATAGGGTGCAGTGGTGACTGGAGTATAATTTAAAAATTTAGACCTGCCATAAAAAACAGGGCGGGCCGTGGACTGACTACACTACAGGAGAAAGGAATTTATCAGGTAAGCATAAATTATGTTTTCTCCTGTTAAGTGTAGTCAGTCCACGGGTCATCATTACTTCTGGGATACCAATACCAAAGCTAAAGTACACGGATGACGGGAGGGACAGGCAGGATCTTTATACGGAAGGGACCACTGCCTGAAGAACCTTTCTCCCAAAAACAGCCTCCGAAGAAGCAAAAGTGTCAAATTTGTAAAATTTGGAAAAAGTATGAAGAGAAGACCAAGTTGCAGCCTTGCAAATCTGTTCAACAGAGGCCTCGTTCTTAAAGGCCCAAGTGGAAGCCACAGCTCTAGTGGAATGAGCTGTAATTCTTTCAGGAGGCTGCTGTCCAGCAGTCTCATAGGCTAAACGTATTATGCTACGAAGCCAAAAAGAGAGAGAGGTAGCAGAAGCTTTTTGACCTCTCCTCTGTCCAGAATAAACGACAAACAGGGAAGAAGTTTGGCGAAAATCTTTAGTTGCCTGTAAATAAAATTTCAGGGCACGGACTACATCTAGATTGTGCAGAAGTCGTTCCTTCTTTGAAGAAGGATTAGGACACAATGATGGCACAACAATCTCTTGATTGATATTCTTGTTAGTGACAACCTTAGGTAAGAACCCAGGTTTAGTACGCAGAACTACCTTATCTGAATGAAAAATCAGATACGGAGAATCACAATGTAAGGCTGATAACTCAGAGACTCTACGAGCCGAGGAAATAGTAATTAAAAACAGAAGTTTCCAAGATAACAGCTTGATATCAATGGAATGAAGGGGTTCAAACGGAACACCCTGTAAAACGTTAAGAACTAAATTTAAGCTCCATGGTGGAGCAACAGTTTTAAACACAGGCTTAATCCTGGCCAAAGCCTGGCAAAAAGCCTGAACGTCTGGAACTTCTGACAGACGTTTGTGTAAAAGAATGGACAGAGCTGAGATCTGTCCCTTTAAGGAACTAGCAGATAAACCCTTTTCTAAACCCTCTTGTAGAAAAGACAATATCCTAGGAATCCTAACCTTACTCCATGAGTAACTCTTGGATTCGCACCAATGTAAGTATTTACGCCATATTTTATGGTAAATCTTTCTGGTAACAGGTTTCCTAGCCTGTATTAAGGTATCAATAACTGACTCCGAAAAACCACGCTTTGATAAAATCAAGCGTTCAATTTCCAAGCAGTCAGCTTCAGAGAAATTAGATTTTGATGTTTGAAAGGACCCTGAATTAGAAGGTCCTGTCTCAGAGGCAGAGACCAAGGTGGACAGGATGACATGTCCACTAGATCTGCATACCAGGTCCTGCGTGGCCACGCAGGCGCTATTAGAATTACCGATGCTCTTTCCTGTTTGATCCTGGCAATCAATCGAGGAAGCATCGGGAAGGGTAGAAACACATAGGCCATCCCGAAGGTCCAAGGTGCTGTCAAAGCATCTACCAGGACCGCTCCCGGGTCCCTGGACCCGTAACAAGGAAGCTTGGCGTTCTGGCGAGACGCCATGAGATCTATCTCTGGTTTGCCCCAAAGTCGAAGTATTTGGGCAAAGACCTCCGGATGAAGTTCCCACTCCCCCGGATGAAAAGTCTGACGACTTAGGAAATCCGCCTCCCAGTTCTCCACTCCAGGAATGTGGATCGCTGACAGGTGGCAAGAGTGAGACTCTGCCCAGCGAATTATCTTTGATACTTCCATCATCGCTAGGGAGCTTCTTGTCCCTCCTTGATGGTTGATGTAAGCTACAGTCGTGATGTTGTCCGACTGAAACCTGATGAACCCCCGAGTTGTTAACTGAGGCCAAGCCAGAAGGGCATTGAGAACTGCTCTCAATTCCAGAATGTTTATTGGAAGGAGACTCTCCTCCTGAGTCCATGATCCCTGAGCCTTCAGGGAATTCCAGACAGCGCCCCAACCTAGTAGGCTGGCGTCTGTTGTTACAATTGTCCAATCTGGTCTGCTGAATGGCATCCCCCTGGACAGATGTGGCCGAGAAAGCCACCATAGAAGAGAATTTCTGGTCTCTTGATCCAGATTCAGAGTAGGGGACAAATCTGAGTAATCCCCATTCCACTGACTTAGCATGCACAATTGCAGCGGTCTGAGATGTAGGCGTGCAAAGGGTACTATGTCCATTGCCGCTACCATTAAGCCGATTACCTCCATGCATTGAGCCACTGACGGGTGTTGAATGGAATGAAGGACACGGCAAGCATTTTGAAGCTTTGTTAACCTGTCTTCTGTCAGGTAAATCTTCATTTCTACAGAATCTATAAGAGTCCCCAAGAAGGGAACTCTTGTGATTGGTAAGAGAGAACTCTTCTCTTCGTTCACCTTCCACCCATGCGACCTTAGAAATGCCAGTACTAACTCTGTATGAGACTTGGCAGTTTGAAAGCTTGACGCTTGTATCAGAATGTCGTCTAGGTACGGAGCCACCGAAATTCCTCGCGGTCTTAGTACCGCCAGAAGAGAGCCCAGAACCTTTGTGAAGATTCTTGGAGCCGTAGCCAACCCGAATGGAAGAGCTACAAACTGGTAATGCCTGTCTAGGAAGGCAAACCTTAGATACCGGTAATGATCTTTGTGAATCGGTATATGAAGGTAGGCATCCTTTAAATCCACTGTGGTCATGTACTGACCCTTTTGGATCATGGGTAAGATTGTCCGAATAGTTTCCATTTTGAACGATGGAACTCTTAGGAATTTGTTTAGGATCTTTAAATCCAAGATTGGTCTGAAGGTTCCTTCTTTCTTGGGAACCACAAACAGATTTGAGTAAAACCCTTGTCCGTGTTCCGACCGCGGAACCGGATGGATCACTCCCATTAGTAAAAGATCTTGTACACAGCGTAGAAACGCCTCTTTCTTTATCTGGTTTGTTGACAACCTTGAAATATGAAATCTCCCTTTTGGGGGAGAGGCTTTGAAGTCCAGACGATATCCCTGAGATATGATCTCTAACGCCCAGGGATCCTGAACATCTCTTGCCCAAGCCTGGGTGAAGAGAGAAAGTCTGCCCCCCACTAGATCCGTTCCCGGATCGGGGGCCCTCAATTCATGCTGTCTTAGGGGCAGCAGCAGGTTTTCTGGCCTGCTTGCCCTTGTTCCAGGACTGGTTAGGTTTCCAGCCTTGTCTGTAGCGAGCAACAGCTCCTTCCTGTTTTGGTGCAGAGGAAGTTGATGCTGCTCCTGCCTTGAAGTTACGAAAGGTTCGAAAATTAGACTGTCTAGCCCTAGGTTTGGCTCTGTCTTGAGGCAGGGCATGGCCTTTACCTCCTGTAATGTCAGCGATAATTTCTTTCAAACCGGGCCCGAATAAGGTCTGCCCTTTGAAAGGTATGTTAAGTAATTTAGATTTAGAAGTAACATCAGCTGACCAGGATTTTAGCCACAGCGCTCTGCGCGCCTGAATGGCGAATCCGGAATTCTTAGCCGTAAGTTTAGTTAAATGTATTACGGCATCAGAAATAAATGAATTAGCT